>NW_022280130.1:867994-903036 GCF_004355925.1 Anarrhichthys ocellatus
TCAGGAATGTGGGGTTCAGACATAAATTAGCTCAGAATATGAGCTTCCTGTCATCTCCAATCTGTGAGTAGGCTTTAGAGACTCATAATTAATGGCACGCAGATTACAGGAACCCATCCATCTACTGTCTGCTTAAATCATCCTATTAGAGATTCTAATGAAAAACTACAGTGTGGGGGTGAGGGGGGGGAGCTTGGGTCACAAGTCATTTTTATAAAACAATTGTTGTTTTTTTTCTCTGTGCTTATGCTTCCCCGCTGTGGCACGCTTGCCACAAAATTAGGCGCTTTGCAAACATTTTTGTGAGCCGTCGGACAAAAAAACAAACCACTCTGTGGCGTCGTGTTGTGTGACGACCCGATCCCCCATCTCCTTTGGCTCATCGCGGTGATAAGAACGACGTATTGTCCTCCACCGATGAATAGGGGTTGTTTTGGAGAAGAAAAGGCCAGTTGTTGAGCCAAAACACCAGAGATATTCCCACAATGCACTCCGTCTTCCCCACACGCGCACATTGTTCCGTCTGTCCACTAACACACTCAGTGAGTGCAGATTCAGACTGAAGACAAAACACTGAAGAAATGCTTCTAAAAGGGGGTGAAACATACTGTGTGTACCTCTGGGTGAACGCAGCACAGACAAGTCGTGACCGAGCGAGTCTCCATCGATCACAGGGTCATCCAGATGCTTCCTCAGACAGATTATGAAATGAAGCAGATCATGTGTGCCGAGGGGATGTTTGGTTTGATCCCACACTAGCGCTGGTTTGAGTTCTGAAGGAACTCTCCTCCCTGGCTACTTTTCTCAGCGGGGGCAGCATGTGATGGAGGGTGTAATTGTTCACCAGACTGTGGCTGCGCTCCACTGATGCGGCCAAGCAGCCGCGGCGGAAGAAAGTGTTGGATCTGCTCTGCGGGTTTGCAGAGTTTTGTTTTGCTCAAAAAAGGAGATGATGTTTCGGGTTGATAGAAGGATGTTTTTTTTAATTTTCAGAAGTGCGGAGGATGGTGGTGGTGCTGAAAGGACAGCTCTTCAGAACCGGAAACACACAATAACATAATAAAATTCGCTTTAGTGTTAGGGTGAACAAAATATTGCCCAAGAGCCAAGTCAGCTCAACTTCCCGTGAATTGTCATTTATTCATGGATAAGGCGGGTATGCATGTTTTTTATGGTCAACAAATCCTACAAAAAGACCAAAAACAACAATGTGTTTGTCCGCCTCCCAATACTTTCTGACTTTCCTACGCTGTCTGTGGGTCCAAGCGCATTTGTTCCAACAGAAGACTTGAATCAAAATAATATAAATAAATAAAAGAAATTCACCAATATTTAAAAAACGCCCAGCACTTTCCCTAAAACAGCTGGGCACTGTAGTTTTTAGCAAATCTTTCTTTGATTAATACACATTTGGTGCTCTAGCGAGCATTTCATCGTTTGTGGGACTGATTCAGAAACAAACTACAGTGTGAGGGTTCATTGTGATGAAGCAAAATGTCACCCAGTGCAACAGTGTGGCTCATTGATGTGTTTTTGATAGTTTTTGCAAAAAAAGTAATCGTTTTTTGGACAACAATGGAGCTCTATGGCACAGAGAAAGAGGATACACCAGGCTGTGATACACACATTATACTTGTTAGTAGGACGCACTCATTTTTTCAGGGGAAGGTACTTGTGATGGGAACAGGTCAACAAATGGCAAATATATTGAGTGAAGTTGATGTCTTCAAGTCCAGAAGAGCGAGAGTGATGCGTCTGTGGCCACAGAGTGGACGATGAACAGCCGTCTATTCCACTCTTATTTAATTAATTTCATCTTCATTTGATGCGGACAAATACAACAGAGAAAATTGCACAAGAATTATCCAATTCAACGTATCACAGCATTTATAGCTAATGCTAATTTCCAATGCCTGTCCCCAGAAAGGCCTTTTTAAATGACCAAATATAAAACATGTTCACAGATTACAAAATTAAACTATGTGGTGCATTTTGTTGACCCGATAGCAACAGCAGTACGACTTGCCAGCATACACATACAGGATTCATCCATGTATGTATGTATGTATGTATGTATACTTACCGTGACACATTGTTCTGTCTGTGAACAGAGAATAAAGTGCGGTAATACAATCAGGAATAAACATCTAATCAAAGTATGCGCTTGAGGTAAAATAGGACTGCGGTTGTCAGATATGAGTGAAAGTTTCATAGTTGTGTAGTGAGTGGGCAAACTGATATTACGTACAACAGAGTGACAAGTGACCTCACAATGGGACCTTACAGTGCCTACACATACACACACCAGCAAGCACACATACTCATTGAAAGCTTGTGGCTGGCACTGCTAACCTTGGCCGCTGGAGAGAGAGAGAGATGGCCTAGTGGGTGAGCCAGCGTCCCTCCCTCCCTGCTTTTAGCCTTTCCTTTACCCCAAAGGCCCCCGAACGTCTCTTTGGTTCGTCACCAACTGAAACTGGTCAGAGCACCGGCCTGAACCCCCCCCCCCCCCCCCCCCCGAACGCCCTCAGAAATAAAAAGAGGAATGCTCAAGAGTGGATGAAAGAACAGAAAATCAAACCTCTCTCTGTTGAAGACTATCCAGAGAGTCCATGAAAAGGAGCTCTAGAGCCATAAATCAGACTTCAAAGATTGTTCCACTGCCCCCCCCCACAATCATAAGTCCCTTCAGATCAGCTTCTGAAATGCTACTTCAATGCTGCACCATGAATGATGGTGTGTGTATTTCTGTCACAATGACAAACGAGGACTTCAGGTTCCTGCTCAGGCTGTTGCCCTAGAGCTCTTTTTGAAGTGACTGTTTTCCTCACACATAAAGCCACATTCTGTTATATTCTGATTCAGCATGAGTTTCTATTCTTTACTTTGGAAATAGTCATTTCACAAACAGGTCCGATTGCTAGCTTTTTCCCCCCAAAAGCTTTGATGATGAAAAGCTGAAGTATTTTCAGACTAGTCTATTGTATTCTTCTCTGTTCTATTCTCATTCTACTGTTGCAAACAATGTTTGTCTAGATCTTTGAAGACTGAGATGCTGTTGAAAGCTCTGAAAAAAGTCAGTAAATGGACCTTGAGTTAAGTTTTCCTTTTAATTCAAACTATTGTATTTGAGTGTGACAATAATTCTTGACCTTTGAAATAGTTGTCTGAAATATAAAATCTTAACTCAAGGGTCACTTACTAGCTAAATGTGAGGCTTCATTTGTGTTTGATTGTTTCTTTGTCAAACAATTCTATTCCAGTGGAGCACAAACGTTCATTCTTGACCTTGGAAACAGTAGTTTTGACAAAATAAAAAATTGTTGCTCAAGCTTCTTAATGGCTATTTTCCATAGTTTTGAACACAGTGAAATGTGATTGAAAGCTCAGGATAAATGCAATATTTATATTGATTTTAATCTACTCAATCTAATTGAAAGGGAAAGTTCTTTCTTAACTTTGGAAACAATAGTTTGATGAAAAAACAAAAACAAAAAAACAACCTTAAAGCTTCACTCTTTTTTCAACAAAGCTTTGAAGAACATGAACTGGAGTTGAAAGCTCTGGAAAAAAATGAGTGGACATATTTTCTCTCCTTCAAACTATTGTATTGTTTTCTTTATCTGTTTAAGTCTATTCAGTGACGTTGTGTTTGTGGCTTTAGTGTAATGTGAAACTTGCCTTTCTCCTGCGATGTACAAACACTGGCTTACACTTCAAGTCATTGTTATTCGGAGGTAATGCCAAAGACCTTGGCTGTTAAACCTGCACGAAAGGCTCTGTTGTGTTTCCTTTTAATTATTTGTCAGCTTTGTTGGCTATCAGAATCGGGATATACGAGACTTTGCGTGTTTACTTCCGCCGCGGGGGGAATCAACAATCCCCTCGCTTGTTGCAAATGAGACAACACTCCACCGGTATTTTGACAGTATCATTAAGCGCTTTGCGTTGCCTCAGCAAAGTCTGATCGCCCTGGCGACAGCCCCGTGAAAACAATCTTGCTTTGTGACAAAGCCACACTAATCCCACTGTGTGAAACATGTAAAGCAGGCCCTCCTACAGCTCCTCTGTGTGTGTGTGTGTGTGTGTGTGTGTGTGTGTGTGTGAGTGAAAGAGAGAGAGAGAGTTGTGTGTTTCATCTGTGTCTATTCCACCTACAGATATTGTGTGTGAGTGTGCAGATATCGTGCATTTGCACATATGTATGTGTGTGTGTGTGTGTGTAAATAATGTGTAAATATGTTCCTCCCACTGAGTTATGTGGGTGCTGAGGCCCCTGTGGGCGGGGCATTGGATGTTTGAGAAGGCAAAACCACAGTGGAATTATCCGGGGAAGATATACAGGATCATTTAAAAAAAAAAAAAAGGTCCCAGAGCTTGGCCGAGAAAGTGACCTCTGGAAACGAACAAGGCAGGAATGACCCTGCTGAACAGGGCAGTGGTGGATGAGCTTCCTGCCAGAGAAGCATGTGGTCTCCCATCAACCCCACGTTGCGTGTGCAGCTTCATTCCCTCATAATCGTCACTTTTAATGTCCAGAAATGTGCACTTTATTTCAAGCGATGGACTAAAAATATATTTTCCCTCACCACTTTCTCCCCCTCTCCCCTCCCTTTCTTCCATATCTTCTAATTGTATCGCCACTCTGTGCCCCCCTCTGCCTCCTTTATCCAGTCCACATCCAGACTTGTCGAGCCCTCATGGTGGTGTCCGTGCTGCTGGGCTTCATCGGCATCATCGTCAGCGTGGTGGGCATGAAGTGCACCAAGGTGGGGGACAACAACCCGGTCACCAAGACCCGCATCGCTGTGATCGGAGGAGCTCTCTTCCTGCTCGCGGGTGGGACTTCTGCTGTGTTCTGTTAACGCTCTGTTTGATTTACAACCAATAATGATATAGAAATACAGCAGCATCTCCCACAACCAGCGCATTTAGCAAAAGTGGTGTGGTGTTTTTCTAGCCTGAATCTCTCACTGGGGGGTGGGGGTCTTCTCTGTAATTACGAGTCCCTGCTGTAAACAGGAACATTTTAGAGGCATTAGTCGCTGACCACAGACATAAACCACAAGCCCAGGGGAGGGGGGGAATTAACCAAATGAGGTTTCCCCACAGTTCGTTTGTGAGTTGTTGTAGCTTCAGTGAATGCTTGCCAGGCTTATTTATCTGTTCTCCCTCCACAGGTCTATGTACACTGGTGTCCGTGTCCTGGTATGCCACTCAGGTGTCCTATCTGTTCTTCAACCCAAACACACCGCCCAACGCCAGGTATGTGAAGGAACTGCTGACAAACTCAACTTCATAAATGCAAGATTAAATACTTCTAGTTGTCCTTTCCTTTGTGTCGTGGCCCCTAAAATGCTCTCGGAAAGCATTGCAACCTTGTAAATGATTCATTTCAAAATTGATGGACGCATGAATGTGCCATATCAAATTCTTACCGTCATTATTATGTATACCGAATTGTATAAAATGGCATTTTTGCGCATACAGTCGACTGTGTATGTGTATTTTGAGGCAGTGGGCAAATGTCGCCAGTTTATTGACATAATCTTTAAATAAACCATCAAACTATCTATTTGGTGGTTTTTGTCACAGGATTAACGCGACACAATCTACTGCGTTAACCTCCATTTAAGTCTATGGAATACTGGATACCATCATGTAAACACAACATTGAATTCATCTCATATGAAATAATCCCAGGAACGATTGAGCCCAGGAACAAAAAGAAACCCCTTTATTAAAAACTGTCATTCTAAATATTAACACGTACCACTTCATTAGAGTAATTTCCCATCTAACGGGACAAAGTGAGTGATGTCGGTTTGAATCGCTGCTGAGAAGGGGCTGTGCAGAGGTTAGAGACGCTGACAGAAAGGGAAGACGTCTGCCTCCAAAGTAATGCGGATCTGTTGAGTGTTTACATCCAGTAACAGCATTGAAGTAGCCTCATATTTTGTCTGAAGCTGTATATGCAACAGTTGTTTTTACATTAAAATAAATCCCATTAAAATCCATCCCTTGTCCTAGAATTGACAAGCTAATAGTGATTGGCGGTTGGGGCAGTATTATACTCTCACTATAGTTATCATGTGCATTTTAAGAATCAGAAAAGTGCATTCATAAGTAAAACTAATAATTAATATACAAGATTATTTTGATTATTATTTCTTTTACATACCGTGCTTGATGTTCTTTGATATTTCTTGGATTGCTTTTGACTTTCCAATGAGTCAGAGCTAATCATTGTAACATCTCGGAAAGAAGTAAAAACAGTAAAACCTTGTACACTCGCAGCCATCCTGTACACCTGTCCTCTCTCTCTCTCTAACTTACACAGGTATGAGTTCGGCTCGGCCCTGTTCGTGGGCTGGGCGGCGGCCAGTCTGACGGTCCTGGGCGGCTCCTTGCTGTGCTGCTCCTGCTCTAAAGAGGAGATGCGAGGGCAGCAGTATTACCGCCAATCACAGCCTTCCACAACCAGGGAGTACGTGTAAACCCCACCCCCTTCCAGCAGCCACCCAAACAGAGAGCATCGGACACGCTTGGCACCGCCCCCCCTCCCTTTTTCCTCAAATTATAAAACAAAACAAAAAGACTATCAAACACACATGCAACCATGTAGTACTTACACTCTGCAGACACAGGTACTCACACAAGCACCGGTAGGATGTATTTTGGTGGCTAAAAAAACTACAAACTTTAATAAATCATTTGCGAGCAATCATCCAGCTTACTTATATGATGATACAAAGCTTGCAATTGTGAATGGAAACCTCTCAAATGCCTCAATGTCATTTGTTAAATCTACTTGAAATTAGTGCAGCAGCTTTAATCTGACCCCCAAAATCACAACACTATGAGTCACCCACTTTAAAATAAAAATGAAAGGGAAACTAATCAAAACATCTAAAGGCATAATGTAAAGTGTGTCACAGCAGATACCCAGAGACAATGGACATGGAGCTAGAAATACTGCAAAAGTGAACTTTATTAGCATGTCCTATGCTTCCTGGCTGGAGCTGCATCTGTGCTTTGTCTCCATGTTGCTTTGTGTATTCACACTCCACTGGTGCAGTTATGTTGTGTAAAGGTACAGCCCACAAATTCACTGTACTAAAGCTTCTCCTGCTCAAACTATCAGCATAGCTGCTGTTGTACTGTGGTGCAACTCTCCACCAACTATGGGGACCAGGCCCGTAGTCAGAATTTTAGACATACAGAGGTCTAAGCCCCTCCTCACTGAGTTAAAAAAAAGTCTGGAATCACCCTGTAAAATATCCACCAAGTCAATATGTTATCAGTCCCAACTCGTCAAATACTGACGCTCAGCAGTAGCCCTACGCTTCAAACTAGGACGCTCTATAGGTTCCCCTCTATCATACGTTTTGGAGGTTTTCAAAATAAACTCCAATGTTCACAGAAAACGTAGTTTTCCGCTTGTTACATGCATACGGTCTCTTTTCAAAATAAACTTCCAACGTAGGTTTACTTACACAACATAACTACTTGGTTAGGCTTAGGAAAAGATCTTGATTTGGGCCATCGCCATCTTATATTTTGGCCTTCGCTATTTTGTTTTTTTGCAACCAGTGAGCGAACTTGACCACGATTGGACTGTGGAGGAGTGGCGCGGAGACGTAGTATACGGCTCTGGTAGCGACCTGTTAATCACAAGCTAACCACGCCCTAAAGCATACCCTGCTTTATGGTCTGTGTGACTCTAAATAGACCATCATTTACTAAATAAACATCATGCTGTATTGATGAAGACTTGAAACTAGAGATTGAGACCATAAACTCATCTCTACAATGTTTACTCAGGTAATAAATCAAGTGAGAAGTAGAGTCATTTTCTCATAGACTTCTATACAATCTTTTTGCAACCAGGGGAGTGGTATCCTGATGGTCAGTAGAGAGAATGCTTAAGGCACTTCCTCATTGGCATCACTTTCCTGAACCGAAGGTTGCCCACTGGTTATGTTTGTTACTAAACAAACTGTGGTTGTCACGTAACAGGCGTTGGTTCCTAAGTTACGTGGCAAAACCCTGATAAAATAAGTCAAGTTGACTTGGTTTCACACGGCACGCAAACAGCGGTCCCTTGGGGGAAAGTCCTGTTTTGTTTGACCCATTAAACCTCCCCTCCGACTCGCCCAACGCGGACTTTCTTGCTCTCAATACTACGTCAGTTTCGTCGAAGTTGAAAGCCTAGTGCCGAGTGTCTCACTAAAGGGTGCCTCGATGCGTCAATATCAGAGGTCCGGGGGCACTGCCCGAACATTGGTATTTGAAGAGTTGGGAGTGAGAACAGGTTAAAGTTTTTAATTATTGACTGTAAACTCCCCCCGGTTGTTAAACTACTCCAGAACTCCAGAACTACTCAAGAGGAAATGATCTCAGTAGCTACGGCCTGATAAAGAGAAACCTACATGTGAATAAACTAACCACAGTGACAAAAAAGAAGCAGCTGTGTTCAGCGTCCCATGTAAGTAAGGGCTCGGGCAGCCAACTGCTGACGAGCTTCCTCACTTTAAAAGAAGCTAGTTCTTACGTAGTCCCGTTTTACACAACAACCACTTGATGAGGGCTGTGCATGAAGACACAACCTGAACTGCACACATTAGTGGAGGTGAATTGTTAGTAAAAAAGTTGTCTTCTTAGTTTGACTGAAATGAATGCTGTTAATGGTAATTCCACCGTTTGACTCTACACTAAGAGAAAGTGGAGGCTCTCATCACCATGCTCCATCTACTAACACCATCATTCCAGAATCACACACACCTTCATCTCATATTCTCTTGTATAACCAAACCAATGTCTAAGATATAAGTTAATTCATGTACTTCCCACATAGGTATTAATCTCACTGGGGATCATAAGCGATAAGACACCACAGTTTCATTACTTTACAATAGACTATAAGCTAGCATGTTTAAAACAGACTTATGAATAGTATAAATGTCATGTTTAACTTCACTGCAGTAGATCTACACATGTTATTGCAAACCACTGACTACTCCACGAGGATGCATTACAATAGATGTCTGCAACGTTTTTAAAAATGTGCCTCCACAGTAGAGGCTGTAAAACTCAACAGTTGGCCTAAATTGGCTCTTGAGTTTCTAAAAGAGCCGGTCCATCACTGTTCCAGAAAATAAAGCCATTAACTTTTCTTAGAAACGCTCCCAGTCCCCCTGTTTCCCAGTCATACGGCCTCTCTTCTTAGTAGACACTTGTTTGTGGAGTGCTCTGTGGAGTGCTCTGACAGATTGGGGTGGGGGGTGGTGGGCCTATAGAAAATTCCTTGTCCCCTTTAAATAATAGGGGATGCCAGGCGTTACTTGTTTGTCATTAGCAGCTGCGCTTTGAATAGGGATTGCTCAACAAGTCTGATTAAAAGAAAACTACCTGTAATGCTATGTCCAAAGAAATGAAAATATACATTTAAAGTAATGATTTGAAATTTCAGGAAGTATGCTTATTTGTTGTTTTTTTTGCCGGAAGTTAGATGAGAAGATCGATGCCACTCTCTTATCTGTCTGTTAGATATTAAGCTAAAAGCAGGGGGACAGTTAGCTTAGCATATCATTCAGAATGGAAACAGCAGGAACAGCTAGCCTGGCTCTGTCTGAAGACAACAACAACAACAAAACCATAACAAATGAGACATTATATTATTTATTATATATTATAGCGCTGGCCGGTAGATTTTGTTACTTTTGGACACAGCCAAGCTAGTTGCTTTCTCCCCTGCTTTTGCTAAACTAAGCTAACCTAGCCAAGCTAGCTAGTTTGCTCAGGTGGCTCTAGCTTCATATTTACCATAAAGATATAGAGAGTGGTATTAATCTTCTCATCTAACTCTCAGCAAGAGTGTCCCCTGCATCAGCCAGTCCATCATTATAAGCCTAATGTAGCATCACCTCCCGTGCTCCTTCTCATTGACTTCCCATCCCCTTTTCTTCTGCTAACATCTGTATAATCATCAAGCGCCTCTGCTTTCTTTCTAACACTTCATAGCTGCTGTGAGAATCTGAGCAGTCTTGATGTGTCTCTTCTTTCCCCTCCTGTTCCTCCTGTTCTCCTCTCACTGTCTTCTTCTCTCTTCTAATTCAGGGCAGAGTTGTTGAGTGAAACTAGTTTCCCCGACTGATCAGCCCCCCGCCCTTTTATCGAGGACTGTCCCGACTGTCCAACGTCTGTCTTCCCCCCTTTTTTCCCCTCCCCCCCGTTTTTCTCTTTGACCCTAAATTTGGACCTCTTGCAGTAGAATACTCCCCTTTCTTCATTACTACATCTGCACCTTAGTGGGAACCAAGATGCATTATCTTCTCCCATTTTTGTCCCCTACCTTCTGAGCCTTTTCTGTAAATATGGACTCCTAAAGGACGATGATTAAGACCTTCTATTTAAGAAATGAGGTGGCCTCCTCCGTTTCCATGTGAGCCCTCTACTACACCTCCCACGCCCTCCTTTGTCTTACTGTTGGCCAAACGTTAACAATGAGTTGAAACCGTTTTTGTTTTGCGCTGATTTATTATAATTTCTCTTATATCCTATGACCTCTGGGTGTTTTTGGTAATATGTGTCTTTTGAGTTTACTTTTGTGCGCTGTAACTGTGCCTTGACTGAAACGTGTTCTTTTTCCCTTTTGAATTGCAGACCAAATGTTAAAAGTACCCCACCAGAGAAAAGGGAGCAGTACTTGTAGTTTGGGAGAGTCTTCTGGCCTTACCATGGTTTAGATTCTGTCTACAGACAAAACCCTCTCCCCGAGGACTTCAAAACAGACACACAGACAAAAAAGAATTTATCAACGGCAAGCACATTGCAGCAACATAAATTAGAGTCTTTGTTGTAAAAGAAAGAAAAAATAAATTTTTGGGAGTTTTTAGAATTTTTTTTAGATATCCTGGTTTGTCTGTTTTGCTGACTCTGGGAGAGACAGTCATTCAGGGTATGTTGTCTATAACATGTTAAAATGCCCGGGTGTATATACCACCTACCCTATTCCTCTTTTTTTTTTTTTTTACTACATATATAATGTTTTACTACAGTGCCTTATAACACATGTTTGAGCACACGTTTGTTTCTGACTTCATGGATTCTTCATAGTCTCCCGTCCCATCTTGAAGGACGTGGGTGTCCATAGTTCCCCCTGCCAGCAGTTCTGTGTGCCTTTAAAAAAAAATCTATTGTCGGACTTCTGGAAATGACTGTGAAGCTACTCTGCAGTACCACTTATGAAACAACAAAGACATACGTACGATAGATCTGAAGCATAGTGCCTTGTGTGCCACTGTTTGTATTAAAACTGTGTGCCTGTTTCCTTGTAGCCTGGATTGAGGATATACCCAGTGCGTTCATTTAGTTTCATTAAGTGCCAATATGATTTTGTGTGAATGCCATGACAGAGTCGTTGCCTTATGGACTCTAAAGGATGTACTGTACTGTGTGTTGTCTCCTGTACTAAGGAACGCACGTTGGCTGAGCGTTCAAGCCTGCATTTATTTACCACGCCATTCATTTCTCTAATATTTACCCCCCTCAATGTTGTGTATCATCTCATTTACGGTATACCCCTGTCTGTTACTTTTAGAATAAAGCAAACAGAGATGAAAAAACCAAGAGATTTGAGTCATGAGTCATGTACTTTTCACCCTCGACTGACTTTTGCCCCCTCCCCCCCCCCACACACACCTTCCTCCGCTCGACCCTCCGTTTTTCCAGCTCAAATATTTCTTTTGCACCCCGTTGTTCAATAATTGCAGACGTGGAATTCCACTTCTGCTCCACTGGACTGTGGCACATTCTCAAGTGGACTCACCACTGCTACAGTTGATAACAAGGCTTGATTTTTCCTTCTGTTTTGAGTTTCAGCCGCAAAACTTTTATTAAATCACGAGCTTGGAATTAAGTATTAGCTTCTACAGACCCATATAAAGGGTTACTTGGGTATTTTTCAACCTTCTCCCCATATTTCTGTGTCTTACCACTAACGAAATTTAAATTGGTCCAGTATTGAGGGAGAAATCTGCAGACAGCAGCCGCTAAACGGGCAGCAATCTCTCGGTACAACTCTTTACCCATCCACTAAAAGTGCTTGTTGTGAGTGTCCGACTACATTATGGAAAGAACCCTACAAATAATCAAAACCTTTTTCTTTACCTTTAGCTTGATCCGGTCTGTATGTTATTGTTCTGTGAACTCGAGGCGCATCCACATTGTGGATATCCTCTACATTTTTCAGCCATAACATTACATTTTATTTTTTAGATAACACTAAGCTACGCTTACAAACTCTAACAACACCGCCACTACTGTCTCCAACTCTCACTCACGTTTCTACCATTGTCTTCCAGCAATTCACATGTCACAATTACAAACAGAAAGCGGAAGGTTGAGAAACATGATTGGAGGGTTCTTTCATAATGTTGCCAGACACTTAAAATATAAATCTTAGCCTTTTTCATATCGATCACAAGCACTTTTAGTGGAGGTACATTGACGGTGAGGAGTTGCCCTGAGCAATTATAATGCAGCACGTTTAGCTGCCGTCTTCAGCGTTGTCCCTCAATACTGGACCAATTTCACAGTACTTTGTCCCTATTAGTCACTTAAACGTAAAAACATTGGGAAATATGTTGGGAAATATTGTATTAAAGTTACCCTTTAATGCAATATACACATGGCTAAATGTACATTGTAAGAGTTGCTTGTTGCAATCATCCACCTGTCTACACTAGCCATGAAGAAATACTTGCCCAAAGATATTCCAAGGTAAGAGATGGGAGACAAAATACACAACTTTCATTCTGGGCAAAAATGCATTCCAAAGTTCAGCCGAAGCTAATATGAGGCTTTAGCAGTCTGAGTAGCGGTAAGCCAAATCAAACAAATCTTCCAAAGTTACAGTCTTTGTCGACCCAGTCATCCGACAACAGTGTCAATGTTTGACCATACAGCAAAACTCCAGAACACATTTATGTCCTGTTCCAGTGTTTTAAAATTCTTGTTTTCTACATTATTTGCACATGGCAGTTTATCTATGTTTCAACTTTATGTAAATGTCCTGTGGACAACTAATCATGTCAATTTTGATTTCCCCAACATGTGATAGCCGATTTCCAAGTTCAATGGAAAAACATTGTGCAGGAAACAACAAGAGTCTGCTACTTTAAGTCCATATGTGTGAACAGGTGTTTAAATTGGAGTCCCGTTAGGAAGGGATTTCTTCACGGCCGGTACGGAGAGATGGAATTATTACTGCGACCAATAACTTTCAATATGGACATGTGGATATTTGTAGTAAGATAGGGTTGAATAAATATGAACCACGTCTTTAAGAAAATCAGCTTCAAATAACATTGGAAGATCTTGAATATGTGGATGATTTGAAGAACTTTAAATCAATGCCACATTATTTTAGTACAAATATACAGTCCGTTTCAAAGCCGCTGTCTTTTTACCAACCGAGGCAGACTATCCATGAGTTTGTATACTGAGTTTAAATAAGGTAGTTTGAGAAAAACGCACACTGAAGACACCAGTGGTGGGAACGGTGTACGGATGTGAAATCTCACATACACCTGACATGTACGGATGCGCCTAGACTACCCATGACTATACAGTCTGTTCAGCAACGCTGACCGTTCACACCGTTTAAAACTGTCATGCAAAAAAACCCACATCTCCCACAAGGACAATATGTAAACCAATATGTAAACTATACAAAAACATGTCACATGAACCGTGATTTTTAGCACACTCATACAACTCTAATTAAACACATGTACAGTATCAGCATCTGTCTCTTCCTGCTCAAGCTCCTTGAGAAATATTTTTGTTCTTCTTATCAGAGATAACAGTTTACTGATATAAGATATACATTCACTGTAATTACTGTATGAATATGTGGGAACACCGGAGCCAATGTTACATGCACAATGAACCCGTTGAACCGAAGCTTGCAGCAGAAACCAAACCATTATAGTAAAAACAGGAATGTGTTTTCCCACTCTCAGCACTTTGAATGATGGATGATGTGTGAGACATGCCTTCGATTGGGACTTGGACATCATGGTAATTTAGGAATGTCAGACTGGAAACTCTGGAATTTATTTTATTGCTAAACTGTAAACATCATTACAACAAAGTAAAATGTTTTCATAATGAAACTCGGCATTCTTATTGCAACCCAGCCGCCAGGACGAAAAGTTGACATTCTACGTGTCTGCAAACCATGGGATATGTTTCATGAATATGGCTCATATTAGCCTCGTATCACACTTGCAGAAACGCACAATGCAACGTGGTAAATGTGATGAAACAATTAGTTAGGTAAAGACGCAACGACCATGAATAAAACACATCATGGTAATATGGTAACGTAACAACGCAGCGACGCAACAACATAAAGATGCAACAGCGTAAAGACGCAACAACGTAACGACGCAACAACATATCGACCATTAATAAAACACAAATGGCCTTCGCTGACTTTCTTACTTAAAGTTATGTAACAAGCAAAACACGTTAAGTACCATCGCGATCATTAACCCAGTGAGCCACGGTCGCCATTAAGAGGGTTGTCTGGGAACCGGAAGGTCAACGGTTCGATCCTCGACTGGGACGTGTCACGTGTCGTAGTGTACCTGAGCAATACACTGAACCCCAGGCTCCCGTCATTGGCAGCCCACTGCTCCCTATATACAGGGATGGGTCAAATGCAGAAGTCAAATTTTGTGTATATCTATATGACAATAAAAAGGGTTTCTATTCTAACGTAACTCGCGTCAATAAATATCCACCGCCCTTGGCTAGCCTAGGTCAATGTTTACTTTTGGTTTTACATGTGACACGAACAGTGGTCTCCTGGGTGTAAGTCCTGTGCTGTTTCACCCTTAGTGAACTTTCTTGCTAGTTAAATTTGTTATTATACCATGTAACTTAACCACTTAAAACACGTCATTGACGATAGCTCGATATACTACATCACAACGTATCCGTGGTTTGCAGAAGCGTACAATGACGACATTTATACTTGGCGGCTGGGCTGCATATTTAGAAGTTAAGTGAGAGCAGACTTCAGCACTTCATGGAGCTACTTTATTGAAAAAGCTTTAAATGTAAGTTTTGTAGTTTGACGTAGACTGCTGTGACACGACAGCATTGGTCCCGGCTTCCTGGCCCGGACCGAGTCTCGGTTGCGTCCAGGTGGCATCACAGATATGAGACGCACTCCTGATCGCCAATACAGCTGAGGTAAGAGAGCAGAACACACTTCCCACCATCAACCAGTAGGAGAGTCCAAACTCAAACGTTATCCCTGGCATCCCCAGAGTCACATGTTAAAAAGAAAGATGCAGAAATAATGAAGCAAGCACATTACGTCTTAAAGGCATGAAAACTTTCTATCTGTGATTTTTTTCTATCTTCTTCTCTCTCTTATTAGAACTTCAGGAAAAATGGATTTTGCGATTTCAAAAGAACCTCTACCTTGATTTTATAAAAAAACATAGTGAACACCATTAAACCTGTGCTGCAGGCTCGTATCCTCTCTCTCTGTGAGACCTTTTTTTTTTCTCAGTGAATTCCACCGCCTGCTATCTAGTTACTCCCTAACTCGACCGCAGCTCTTTCAACTTATTTCAGCCTGACTTGGCAGGTTTGTTTCTGAGCTGGACATCAAGCGTCAGTTTCTTCCTACCAGAAAGAAACACACCGTTAGTGACACACACACACATACACACACAGACACACAGCAGATTCAGGAGCCGAGGAACAGTAAACATGAAATAAAAGGGTTTATTGTTATCAAAATGTTGCCAGATAATTAACATGCCCACAACACGCTGTTGATAACGAGCATCTTGAAAGAGAATAAATTAGATTTCATTGATTCGCAGTGCTGATACAATTAGAATTGTCTGTGCAGTGAAAATATTTAAATATGAAAGTTCTTTATCAGAAGAGTGCGACAGAAAGGTGAGCTTAATGGCTGCTGGACAGGAAATTAATTTGGCTGTATTTTTGCTGAGACAACATTAGCAAACAATTTTTGGAAATGGAAAGACAAAAATGGGTTTGGTAGTGGCTCGATTAAAAAAATAAATAAATGGTGTGGCTGGATTTAAAAAAAAAAAAAACCTCATATAATATAAGTGTTGTGCAATGACACCTACTTCTTGTCCGTATCTGGTGTAAGTGTCCACCCCATACCACAGAAGGCCAGCTGCATCACACGCACCTAAAATGCCCACACACACACAAATATACACACACATATACACATTTTCAAACCGATACACGAGTCAGCGTTACATCTGTTAAAGTGTAAATAATGAAGTCGTGCGGACATGTGTTGAACCAGAGAATGATATGAATCCGAAGTAGTCACCCACTGTGCAGGAACCACAAAACCCAACAAACTGCTTCAGGCTGGATTTGATTACGGCTGTTTTTGTCATGAGTGAGGAGCCGCAGTACGGACCTCCGCACAGACAGAGGGCGCCAGAGACCTGCAGCAGCCTGCCCCGAGCCAGCGCGCTGCGGACCAACGTGGTGCCCCTCAGGCCGGGTATCATGATCAGGACGGAGACCACGGACAGAACACACATCCCCACTGCTGCTCTCATAGCCAGGACATCAGCTGTGGGAAGGAGGGACAAGAAAAACACACCAGACTGAAAGCTGGGTCTCCAATTGCAGCACACATTACAGTACATTCTCTGTCTGGGTATAGAACTTCAAAGAACTATTATCTACGGAAGCCCTGAAAGGCAAGTGAGGAAAAAAATGATCTAAGTCTGATCTAAATTGTTGTCTATCCTGTGTTTAGGATTTAGGAGGTGAAACGTTTTTTTGTGAGAATAATCTTTCTAAGTTCCTTAAAAAACTTTTTCCATCAATGTCTTTTTGCAAGGATCAATTTTCCAAGTTTTATCATCTGTGTCAGCAGGCAGAAAAAAAAGTTGTGGCAAGTAATTTTGTGTGTATGTTTGTTGTTGTAGTACTCGTTTGGGCCACAAAGAGGCTGAAGTGCACCACTTGTTCTAAATAGGACTGAAAGCGTTCATGTTTTCTTCCAGATGTTTTCGTTGACATATCTTAATGCTAACACACAATGTGCCTTGGGTTGTGCATGGAGAAATTCAAGCTCACCGAGAAGAAAATATGAATGCTTTTAGATTATGGGGCACTTCCGCCTGTCGTGGCCCAAATGAGTATTACAACAAAAAAACACCTTTTCACCTGGCAATTTATTTTTAAAGGAACTGGATCCAATGGCAATGTAACTGTTACAATGATTCAAACTTTTTTTCCCTACCTGTTTCACTCATTACATTTTTTAAGTAACTTATAAAGATTGTTCTGGCAAAACCTTATTTTCATCTATTCTTTAGTCCAGGGATTCCCAAAGTGTGGTGCGTGCACCCCTGGGGGTGCGCGAGCTGCCTCTAGGGGGTGTGCGAGAGGAAAAATGTAATGGTGTTCTAATGGTGTAATAATTCATATTAAATATAATTTAAAAAAATTTAAGTGAGATTTTTCACAAAATAAAAACATGAATTATAAAAATTCCCTTTGTAAGATTTGAATTTAAAATTAAAAACTTACAATTTAATAAATAAATGCACTTCAGCTCCTGCCGCCAGTCTATTACACACTAGCTAGCCTAGCTTGTGCAGCTAACGTCAGCTATGCTAAACTGGCTGAAATCAGGGAAACTGTCAGGTGGGACATCTGAAGCCATCAGTCATAAAAGAGGAGGGACAGAGAGAGAGAGGAATCGGAGGTGAGAGAAACGGAGAGGTGCGTTGGGGAGAGACCGGGAGAAGAAATCGAGCAGGAGTCAGAGAAAGATGAGACGGAGGAGACCGAAAAGGAGGAAGGGATAGTACAGACAAATCGGGAGCACATAGGTCCATCGCGGAGTCAAGGTGAAACAAGAGGAAACGAGAGTGAGCATCAGACTGGGACAAAAAATAGGAAATATGATGAAAATTATCTGGGCCTGGGCTTCACTTGAATTGGCAATGCAGATTGCCCAAAGCCACAGTGCATGGTGTGCAGTGAGGTTCTGGCTAACAGCTGTGTGAAGCCCTCTTATTTACGTTGCCACCTGAACACCAAGCATGCCAGTGCAAGTCAAAAGCCCCTTACATTTTTTATATCGAAATTGGAGGAGTTACAAAACAGCCAAAAACAACTGCAGTCTCATTCATGTGTTGGGTCTACAAAAAACGCACTACGGGCTTCATATCTGGTCAGTTACAGAATAGCAAGAAAGGAGCTACCTCACATAATCTTATTGCTCTTTAAAAGTGTCGCCTTGTGTAACTGAAATGTATTGAAACTTTGTTGCAGTGTTTCAGGGCGTTTTCACACCTGTAGTTCGTTTGCTTTGTTCCGATTCAGGGATTAATATGATACAATGTTGCAGTTGCCCCTTTCTGCGGTTTGTGTTCACACTGCAACATTTAACAGCAGACTAAATCTTGTAAACAAACGGCACGCGCGAGCAAACTGTTCTCTCATTGGCCCGATTTTTATGCGGCTATAAATAGGCTCTGTTGCTTTTTTTTTTTAAGGTGTGGGGGATTGGGGGTGCGTGAACCCGGTCGGGATGTAGAAGGGGGTGCGTGGCCTAAAAAGTTTGGGAACCGCTGCTTTAGTCATAAACAGGAGAAAAAACATTTAGATCAGACTTAGAAAATGGATCCTTATTCTCTTGCTTGCCTCTGAAGGCTTTCGTAGAAAACAGATAATTTCCTTTTAAAATAGAGACAAAAGAGTTTATAAAGAGGGATCAGTCATGTAGTCAAGAGTGATCAGATGCTTTTCTTTTTATGGTATTTGTTATTGCAACATTGTGTCTGCTTTGTATTTTTCTACGTGTTCTGTAAAACAAATAAAAATTTTTTTTGTAAAATGAAAATGTGCTTTTGTATCAATATGTTCTACTTGTCTCTTGTATTAAAATAAACCTTAATAAAGAAAATCTAAAAAAGTAATAAAATGAACTTAAAATTCACCTGTATCAAATTTACTTTGTCATTTTTACAATTTTTGAAAATGTTTAACAGCTTGAGTCAAATGTAATGAAAGTATATATATTGTTTAAATATTTACAAATATATTTTTATATTTCAATATCAGTACTTTCATTCAGTTTTTTACTCTTTGAAGTTTTTTTGTGTTTTATTAATATTTTGGTTTTAATGTTGTGTATAACATTGGTGGATTGTGACTAGGAATATTTAATGATGTACAATTTAGATTTAAAAAATGGTGACTTGTTATACTGTCATAAAAGACACGTGTAAAAAATGAACAGAAAAAAACAGACTCCTCGGTTAAAATACCATGAAACAGTGAATCAGACAACTATGGCTTCCACAAATGTATATTCCCAGAACTTAAACTCAAATACCGTGGGAACACTTGGGCTCTGACAAAAATATATATAGGGTTTGAGTTTGGTAAACAGTTAAATGCTGCTCACACATTCATACAGGTTCCAGTCCTGTATTTTGAATTTTGGTGGGGCTTTACTTTAAATTACAGATTGTACCTTTTAATAATAATGATAATAATAATAATAATACATTTGAGGGAGGGGCCTTGGATAACGTGATTGGCGTGGATGTGTCTCACTGTGTGTGTACCTGGCAGACGCTCCATGTAAGACACAGACACATCACACGTCCTCAGGCCCACCAGGCTGTCGTGGACACACTCCCCCCACAGGCCTCGGCAGCGGGTGCTCAGACCCACGGAGGCCAGCTGATCTTTAGCCCCTTGCTGGACCAGGAGACACATTGGAACGTGGGAAAGGCCTGGTTATGCTAACATGTGCATAATCATGATTAAGTAGTGTTGAGTCTTAAAAACAAAGGATGAGAGAGCCTGCAGGCCGCAGGGAGTTTTCTGCTGCGAGCTTCTTACTGTGCACGTGCATCAGAAAAATGAGCTGGATCTGGTTCAAAATTAAAAACAATATTTAATGTACTACACAAAGTTCACTTACAAACTGAATTAACTATCAATAGTAATATTTCATGAAATAGAGGCCCCATCCACACCACACGACAGACTGGTGTGTCCGCCTCATGGTCCAGATGAGGTCTGATTATCTCCGGGGATTCACAGTTTCTTTGTCTCCCCAAAGTCTCTGAAATGTCTCATATTACACATTCCTTAGCCCATCGATCAGCTCAGTGATTGGCTGAACCCTTCGGACTTCAGTCGGACACTTCCTTGACCAATTCCTCCCCTCTTCTTGAAGGCTGTGCTCAGAAACTAGCAACATCCCCCCCTCTCTGACTTTATGGCGGTGTCATAAATTCTTTGGTTTCTCTTACAGTGCACAACAAATTCAGTAACTCTCCCTTTAGTTTAAACTTTTCTACAAGTAAACATATTGTAACACATAATATCCATCGCTAGGAGCGCTTTAAAACTTAAATTCCTCACAGTAGTAATAATAAGGCATTTGAAAAAAAAAAAAGCATGAATAATGTCTAAAATACACTATTTACAGATGAACTGCACAGTAGTGCAGCCTAGTGGTTGCTCTACACGCTGTCACCATACGAGGATTAGCAGTGTTTGCAGATGAGAAGTTGTGTGTGTGTGTGTGTGCAGATGTGTTTCCTAGCCTCCAACAGTCCTTTCCAGCAGCAGCGATTAGCAGCAGTGGGCTCGTCAGCGCTATCAGCAGCTCCAGGACCTCAGTCTGTCCTCTGTTCATCCTGTCCTTTCAGTCCGCTGCTGCTGGAACAATTGGCGGCTTATTTTAGTTCATGAAAAATATCAGAAGTGACTTTGGCAAAAAAGCTGAACAAGTGCAGCTGATTTTTCCAGACAGGATTGTGTTTGAGTTCAGTCGCAGAGCGTCTCTGAATTAATGACTTTTAAACGGAGATAATGAGCCGTACACTCGTGGCACCGAGTCGACACAAGCGGTGGAAGACATATTCAGATCTGTTACTTCAGGAAAAGTACAGAATTATCAGCAAAATGTACTGAAAGGGGTTTCAAAAGTCATACATGTCATTCCTTTGGTCTAAGACGGTCCAAAAATATTAATGAGCATGAACAACTCTCTCTCGAATCCAAAAACTGGAGTGCTGAAACTCAAATGTGTGACGTCATCAAGTATAAAGCCTGGAGCTGCTCCAAAGACAATGCATTAGAAAATATGTTAGATGACACTAAGAGCACCCAGGGGAATGTTCTGAAAACTATACAATAAAATAAAGCTCACAACGTGATTGGTTGATGCCTTTTTACTGCGGTGCGAAAGCTCAGAAAAATGAACCTTGTTTTGAAAAAAAGTTTAAAAAGCTTTTTTGCAGCATAATATCTGTGGGAAAGTATTTGTGACAAAAATAACAGCTCAAAAAATGATATTGACGTGCCCATTAACCGTACCGAAACCCCCCCCCCCCCACACACACACTGTGTAAAGGCCTCTTCTCTGAATGTGTGAGTTTTCGTCTAGTTCAGAACTCTACATTCTGTAATTAAAAACGTACACATGGTGAGCTTTTTTTAGAGTTGATTCCAGTTTCTTAAGAATCAATATCTTGAAGATATTTTTACATTCCTGCTGAACTCTTCATTCCTACTTCAACTATACACTTGACAGTTTATCATATTTGATTATACATTTTCATATTTTTATTATTAAATTATGTCTTATACTATTGCACTTAACTGTCACGTACTTGGCAATGAACGGTTTCTGATTGACTTCAAACAAAATAACAAATAAAGGCTTCAGCACTTTAACCCCAAGAATTCATTTTTCTGGTAATGAAATGAAAAAAATTGAAACACCATGAAGACCAACCAACAAAAATGGACCAAAATAATGTGTACACTCTTTTTACAAACAAATACAAATGTTATGGTGACAAGATTTAGAACGGTTGTTTTAACAAATGCTCATTTTGTCAAAGTATACCTACCTACATGTTGATGAAAAAGGATTTTGACAAGAGAGGAGACAGAAGCAAGAAAGAACATTTACACCTCAAAAGGAAGTGCCCAAAAAAATAAATAAAATATGATGAATAAAGTATATTTCTATTCTATTCTATTCTATATCCAACTCAGATTTATTGTATTAAAACGATCCTGAGCTCGAGACAACTTCCATAACTTTCAGACGGTTACTGTACTCTAAAACATATTAAAGGCAAATGTTTTCAAAGAAGTTACATTATCTTTTAATGAGGAACAGTTCTTCAACTGTTAAAAATGATCTCCTCCTGTGGTGAAACAGCCTTTCTTTAACTTGAAACATCATAGTAGTAATCTTGCAGCTGTCATGCTGGGTAATGAACAGCGCCGTGGAACTATGGGAAAAAAACAAACACACTTACCTCTTAAGAAATGTTTTACTTCAAGGACCAACTCTCAAACCGATCTGCTCACTTCCCAAAAAAGAGGAACGCGGGAAAAATTTGGGAGTGTGTGTCTTTGGCCTTGATCATGCACGAATGCAGTGTGTGTGTGTGTGTGTGTGTGGGGGGGGTAGGCCTGCTCTTGGCTGGAATTAAGAATCCCAACCCCATTATCCACGCGTGGCCTTCATAACTGCACCATGACTTTCCATTCTGCTCCCCTCTCTTGTTTACCCTTTGAGAAGTCTCACCCCCGTCTCAACTTTGACTTAAAAGTAAAAAAGAAAGAAAAACATCCTCCTCCCCTCCAACTGAAGTAAATCGGCTTCATCTGAAGACATTTTCTGCCATTTAAAGCCGCTCGGATGCGGCGAGGAGAGATAGCGAGTGTCGAGATGACACGAGATAAAGAGGAAACATTCAAATGCATCACAGTGGAGAAAAGAAATGGAGGGAGCGCGAGAGACAAAGAGACAGACGGAGGGGACAGAGAGAGTGGAGCCGTATTGAGACGGTCAGACGGATTGCTATTGGTAATGCCAGCAGGCTTGGCGCCAGCTGCCGGCGAGCTGCTGCCGGGAGGCTGAAGAGGGCAGTGTTTGTCTTCCTGTACTGCACACACCTCACTGGGAAGACTTGTTATAAGAGAGAAAAAAAAAATCATATCCATAATTACTTTCAGGGATGTATACTGAATCCAGAAAGCTCTCTGCGTATTAATATTGAGCGTTAATAGGTTTCACAATAATTAAAAGTGTTTTTTTTTTTTAATTTACAAAGATTGGTTCAGGTCATATAAATAAATAAATGTGCTTTAATAAAAAGAGGGATTTGGTTGCTGAAGTTTCTGCTGGGCCAGTGATTAGTAGTGGGAGTTGAACACGGAGCCACAGTGACAAGTCAGCAGTGTGTTTGAGTGTGTGTGGTGTGCAAGATCACATGTAAGTAGTCAGCAGTGTGTGTGCTTGTGAATATTGGCAGTTTTTGTCCTTCTATATGCGTGAATGTCAGTTGCATCTTTTTGTGATTATTAGCATGATCTGGTGCACGCTTCGTCCCAATCCTCCCTCCTCACCCATCTCCTAACGGCGCGGCTTAGAGGCTCATAATCGCCTATTGATTCCTCATCATCGTTACCACAGTTAGCGCTGTGTAGAGCCTCATTTGGACTGGGGAGGTTGGAGCAAAGCTGCACGGGACCACCGCACCACTGCCTTTGATTCGAACAAGGTCAGAGGAATCGATCCTCCTTTGATCGGAGACTCGCTAAGAGAAGCAACAATTTCCAGTCTGGGGCTTCTCCTCAGTCCAAACGCCTTGGACCAGAGGGGTCTGCCAGTGAAAGACTACACGTCAATATCAGGTTGTTGGTATTATTGTAGAGTTGAGAACTGTTTCCCATACATTCAGTCTTTTGACGATTTGTCAAACTTTCACTTTAAAGGCACTGTGTATGGTAAGGAGTAAGCTTTTCATTTCCAGTGTCCCTGCAGTGCATCTTTTTTTGTTTTGTTCATATTACCACTGGTAGTCGCCAGAGTCAGAGGTTTACAAATCACACAGATAGGGACAGAAGGTGCAATGTGAAAGATCTGGTCACATGCTCCAAACAGATAGGGGGCAGCGTTTCACCTCAACTGACTCATTACAATCTAGATTTACGACCATCAGTTTGGAAATTTAGAAGAAAAAAAAAGCCAACAAAATAAGAGCACGGCAAAAACGGGCAAAATTCAACCAAATCTGAGAGCCGGTCGGATAACACTGCTCTCTTATAATCTGCACATGTTGCGTCGCTCTTTATTGTGTTTACTGTGACACTAACGGAGCTGTATAGTCTGTGTACGTAATAGTTTGTATGTTGTTTATTACAAGTGGCAGAACCACAAGACCATCTGTCGCCGGTAAGGAGAACGGAGTCAGCTCCGCGAGACGGACCTTCAGTTAGCTCGAATTTAGCCAGTGCAAACCGAAGCACAGGGGTCTGATCCCGTGGGACTACCCGCTATGACTCCCGCGCAGGTGTTTGTCGTGGCTGAATGAGAGTTGGGTCCATCTCCTGGAGCCGCCGGTCGCTGCGGCCTCCTCCTGGCAAAAGTAGTCTCTCAGTAGCGGGGAGGATTTAATCCTAAAACGAACTATCTAAATGTACACACACCCTGTACCGTCAACGTGACCAACAAGCCCTCGGGGCAGCTCTACTTTTTCGTCCTCTCGTGTTGGGCTGGCGACAGAGTTGTATTACGAGACAGGACGGACCTGGGCTAGCTGGTTACCATGCTCATTTCAGTAGATATCTCTGCCACACAATACATAGACATCTCTGACATAACGTCAAAATCTGTAACCTCTTCACATTCTATTGATAATGTTAGCATGCGGTTCTGAAAGGTGGATGCAATACGGAACTGCCTTAAACCTGCATTCTTCCTGATAGCCATCCTCTGGTTGCAACAAGAAGTCTGATTGTATAGAAGTCTATGAGAAAATGACTCTACTTCTCTCTTGATTTATTACCTCAGTAAACATTGTAAACATAAGTTTATGGTCTCAGTCTCTAGTTTCAAGTCTTCTTCAATACAGCATGATGTTCATTTAGTAAATTATGATCCATTTAGAGTCACACAGACCATAAAGCAGGGTATGCTTTAGGGCGGGGCTATCTTGGGATTGACAGGTTGGTACCAGAGCTGTATACGCTACCAAAGCATCAATCCTCCACAGTCCAAGTATAGTCACTTACGTTCAGTGGTTGCAAAAAATGCCAAACTCGAGGCTTCAACGACTGCGTCCATTTCTTATGTACAGTCTACATGTAACAGTTCATTGTTTCAATGTTTTAAATTCTGGCCAGATCTTACACGTTGCTCCTTTTAATGTCAATATGTAAAAGACAAAAAACAAAAACATGAGTAAACCATTGCGTTTCCCCGAAACTGAGTGTCAGAAGCAAATGAAATATTTGTTGTCATCAGCAGCTCCATCCAGTCCAGCTCCAGAGGAACCTGGACAGTAAAAGCTAGTTGTACCACCCAGAGGAGGGTAAAAATAACGAAGTCCTGTAAACTTCTCAACAATTAAAACAGGATATGTCGCCGCTGCTTGCGGCTGTGTTGCCTTGGGCATCTCTGCATCTGCTCTGTGTTGTCTCGCCCATCTTTGAAATCTGTCCGTCGAGAGACGGAGGCACTGAAAATTCATGCCCGTTTGTTTCTTTCTTTCTTTTCTTCTCATCATTCTCCTGTTTTTGCTTTGATACTTTTCCTGAGATCTAATTTCCTCACGTCTTGTTTTTTCTAGCTGGCTGAAGGCAGAGCAGAGCCTACCATGCTACACTGCACCTATACGCAATTCAAAAACAGCCTGAGGATTTGGGAATAATTATCTAAATCTTTGCCCCACTTGTCATGCTGGACCACGGACAAGGCCCGTCTCCATTCCAACTTTACGCAGATTGAAAGTGAAGCCGTATTGTTCCGTACGCCAAAACTCTGAGCGACGCTTCCACCGCAAAGCCTGGCTGAACTCAGGTCTGCTTCTCTGCAGGTTCTATTGCGGCGTTAGTACCGACTCAGAGGAGTCCCGTCGCTGCATCGACCGCGCAAGAGTGATTGCATCCTGCCGCAATCAAACGTTGGCACGCGTTCATGCGCAGATGCACGCGGGGGGGGGACGAACGCAGTTGAACCCACGATAAGTCAGAGATCCAGTTTTAAAAAAAGTGTGTCTCCACAGCTGCACACCCAGCAGCTGACAGCTGGAGTATTGTGTGATCAGGGAACAGTGCGTGATGAGCGGTGAGTGATTATTATTGCTGCTGTATCAGTTTATCAAACCACAGGAGGACACTCACCTGGCCATGTTTCTCCTGGAAGCAGTGTCTTTCTGATATGCACACGCAGACACACACACGCACACACACACACACACACGCACACACACACACGCACACACACACACACAGAGAGAGGCGCAGAACTTAATCTAATCTGTGTGTTTTCTTGTCTGCTGCAATAATACAGCGGCCTAATTGGCTCTGACAACTTGGCCAACTCAATTCCAGCCAGTCCCGTCCAGAATGCCTCTCTATGTCTCTAATTAAGTCCAATCAGCCGGAGTGATATTTATCGATTCAACTCATCCCTCTTTCTCTCTCTCTTACACGCACACACACACACACACACACACACACACACACACACTCTATCTCTCTCTCTCTCCTTCGCACCAGCCTCCCTTCATTCTTCCTGCATGCTTTCTCAAGGAGACTTCGTTCCTCCTCTCTTTGGCTAATTTTAGTATGAGTAAAATAATTATGATTGATGCAGGTGCCTCTCTCTTCCTTCAAAGCTTTTTAAATAGATAACCCCCCCCCCCCCCAAAAAAAAAGAAAGCAAGCAAGAAGCTAATTAGCACACGAGGACGAGAAAGGCCTTATCGAGCCGTTATCAGCTCGCCTGCCCCGCAGCTTTTAAACATCATATTAGATATCTTAATCGTTCATTCTGACAGAGGCGTCAGGGACAAACTTTCTCATTTTTTTCCGACCAATTGATGTGCTCTATTTTCCCCCCCTCTGGTTCCTCACTTTTCTTTTTCTCCGAGAGACACAGAGCCGTCAGCTACGTGTCGGGAATGCTCGATGCTTTTATTCATCGAAACAACCTTTTCAGGCCCACTCCGAATGCAACGGTAGTGCGTCATTTTGGCGACTATCGACGCCACCGAAGACACGTCTGCAGTGACATTGGAGCTGATGGGTGTTTCTTGGAGTGTGCGATGGGATAGTGGCCAGATACAGAGAAAAGGGAAAGGGTTGGGGAGAGATTAACTGCACATGGGTCTATGTGTCTATGGGTGTGATTAACAGGCCGGACCATTATTTTTTTATCTTTCTTTTTGAGGTTTTTATATATTATGTAGCTTCCCAGTGGTGTTCCTCATGTATTCAAATCCCAACACGTTTTGCTAGTTTTAGCTTCAAAAGGCAATTTTTTCTTTCAGCTAACTGTTTTGTGTTTATGGCCCACAACTTTACAGTTTTGGCTCAGTCTCCCAAAGTAATTCCCAGCTCCAGTTGTTGGCAGATGTTTTACCCACTCCTCAGTGTACACTACCTGCCCAACACCAAACAACAGACAGGCAAAGCAAGAGACTAGCTAGGGAGCATAGTGGAGCAATCGGCATTTGAAGAGCCAGATACTTTTCTCAGGAGTTGGTGGAGCCCCAATCAGAGCTAAAAGACGAGTAAATATTGGACTTGCAATGATAATGTTGCTCTGCATTTGCTGGAACTGTAATGTTAACACATTAGCCATGTCAACAAAAAATCTTAAAAGGTGTGTGATGTTCCATTCGATGTGGAGGTTTGTCTCCATGTGGGCGAAAAAACAAGGATTACAACAAAGATTAGTGCTGGTCTGGGTAGGTTTCTATTTTCAACATTCTGTTTGTAGCAATTTTTTAGGAAACGCTGAGGCTACCTCTGATAGCCATCCATTCAATTTTCAATTACATTTATTTTGTAAAGCCCAAAATCACAAATAACAAATTTGCCTCAGAGGGCTTTACAATCTGTACACATGCGACATCCTCTGTCCCGGGACCCTCACATCGGAACAGGAAAAACTCCTGGATCAGGGTCAATTAACTTCAAATGAAAAATGACATTTCCTTGATCAGAATGATGCTACCTGGATCAAGCCATGCTTCAAATCTTAAACTAATTATGAGATCAAGGGACTTGTTGTTTAAACTGGTAGACTCCTCCAGCATTAGACTGAGTTTGGGTGCACACTTTACTATTCATCCAAACAGTTTTCTGCTGAAATATGTTCCTGCATGTTTGCAACTTTGGAATGTGGAATTCTACCCATATCACCTCCATTTAACCCCTTGGCAATCAATCTCATGTTCAAAACCATTTGCTCCCTGTGGCGCTTAGCCTCCTTGTACGCTGTGTGAAATCCTCGAGCTGTAGCCCAGTGGCTATCTGTTCAGACTGACCGTTAACAACAGCCTGCAGTACTAAGGTGTCTGCTCTCACCTTATCAGGAAAGCGTGCCTTGTCCGGGCATGTTCAAATACTTCTCCTGTTGGAGAATCTGGTTAGCTCCTGCCGCTGTAACGTTAGCCCCTTGCAGCCACTTCTGCTAGCTAGCATTAGGCTCGTTTGAGATGAGCCAGTCCTGCGCAGAATCGATCAGCGCACAATGCAAGCCGGTTAGATTTGTGTCCGACTTGATCCCAACATGCTCCGACGTCATGAACACGTGGTCGACGATAACCTCACGAGATCGAGGCAGCCGCAGATTTAGAGCCAGGCGCCACAGTTGCTCACAACTGACTGTATGACCTAATGCATGATGGGAAACGCCTCGCTGTCGCACCGATCAAAGAGCTGATTGGCTCTTAGATTTGACAACAAACAAATAGAAATTCCTGTTTTTCTGTGTAATTGTAATAGTTGACGATTGATTGTTGGCTCAGTCTCATGTTGTGCAACAAAGCTTTAATCTAAAACATCTTGTGTGGTTGATAATAATAAAGATTATTCATATAATATATCAAAACGAGCAGCTACACTACAAGTAGCCTACAGATCAGATCTAACAGCATGTAACTATTTCTGTGACTTCCTGTTTATTCTTTGAAGGCGGCTGAAACCGTGGACCATTGACTGTTTATAAGAAGTGGACTTTGTCATCGTGACGTCAGTCATTGGTTTGTGGACTGCCGTTTTGAAGTCTCGACTTCAGCGTTGGAAATTTTAAAACATTAAAGCATTGGCTTCACTCGGCAGAAACGGAGGTTGCCGCCTGAGTGACGTAGGCAAGCAAGCTTTTCACTCAGCGCACTTGCTTGCACCAGCAGTTAGATCTCCAGACTGTTCAAGGGTAAATCAAAAGTAATAAAGACATTTTTTTTTAAATTGCTGTGTAAATTAAAATATATAGTTTTTAATTTGATGTTGATATTATTGTTTTTATACCACGAGAAGTACCAAATCCGCGCAAAATAGGTACTGGAACACAGGCAGTGCGGAACCGAGACTTGCTTGGTTTAATAAAGCAGCAGGTTGCTGTCATCATCATTGGGAGAGTCCAACCTTTAACTCCCTTTTACATGCTCTTTCAAACTGAGGTGAGCGAGGAGTAGTGCCCGCTGACGCTTCCTGACCTCCACATAACCCTGATTTAAGACAGAATGATGCTCTCTGATCTCTGCAGCTCTACCCAAACCTCCTTTCTCCCTCTCTGTGCCAGTGTCTCTCCCCCAACTCTCTCTCTGCTCTGTACTGTTTGTGTACCTACGAACTGACAGACTCTGCTTTGATCAGGTCCGAGCCCCGGGGGCAACACACCACTGGCCCTCCTCTCTGGTTGTCTGTGCGCAGACACACACACACATTCCACATTCACTCGTTCATGGGAACATCACAGAGGCAGAGCGGGATGATGCGAGACGGAGGGGGAGAAAGAGGGAACGAGCAAAGGCTTTGATGTGCACAACATCGTCTGCGTTCATGTTTCAAACAGCAGCCTTCATAACGTAGCAGAATGTAAGAGAGGAGATGGAAAAGACTGGATGACGGGCGATTGAGCTTTCAAACCCGGCCGACCTTAACAGGAGCCGATGGGGGAAAAAAACACGGGGGCGGGCTCTTCGTCTCATTTCCTCCTCGACCTCGAGACCCGGCCCCTGCCCGTCCCTCCGACTGACAGACATCCTCTGCCTGGCTCTCGTAGTGAGCACCCTGCTAGGGTGATTAGTAGTTTCCAGTTACCCTGTGTGTGCTCGTGTGATGTGATAGAGAAAGAGCGGGGTACTTGGAGAGATTTTAAAGTGCCGAAATTGGCTGTTCAGATGCCCCGGCTCTGACCCCTCTCCAGCGAGCCAACAAGCAGATGGCATTCAAGTAGTTAGACCACGGGTGGATGGAGCGGAGGTTGAAGGCGTGGCGGGTACAATGAAGTGGCAAGCTACCTCGCTTCTCCTTCCCAATCCTTTTAGGACAGACGTAGAGGGCCGCGTTAAGTGATTTTTACTTGGGCGATTAAACTGTCTATTCAGTGAGCCAGCTGAGCCAGCCCCCCTGCTGAGCCACGAGACACGATTATGGAGGTTACGGATGTCACTTTTCTCTCCACGGATCATCTCCCGTCATCATCTTGAATATCCCCGCTCATCATCTCTTCATCGCGCTCTATCCGTTGCATCAGCCCTGAGTCACAGACGTGCCATTTATTCCCTGGCCCGGCGCCTCGCCGATGTGAAAATGATTTTGTGTCCAGGTAAACGCTTTTCGTGCTCGAGACGCGGATCTCGTTGGGGGAATTAAGTCTCCCAGGACATGTTTTTCCTGACTGCTAAAAACACTTGAAAGACCCAATCAGAAATAATGATCCCCCAGCGCCGTATTGAGCATACATGACGGTGATTTGGCGCTGTCTATCTACCGCGGAGCAATGCCTCCTCCCAGGTTGCAGGTTATTAAATGACAACACAGGGTGACGAGGAAGGAAATAGAGCTTCCACACTGGATCTAGGTCAGGCCAGATCTAGACGAGGTAGAATGCCCGGGTAAGAGATGGGCTGTGGTGCTGGAAGAGGGGAGGGGAAGCAAGACCCAGAGAACGTTGGATTTAATTTTTGTTTTTTTGTACATATTTCCTGCTCAGTAAACCACTCGCAGCCTGAAGCCAGATGGGATAGAGCCAGTGTATTCTGCAGAGAATAGGCAGGTGCTGATATAACACACTCCCGTCCCTCTAGCTCACAATCTCACCCTATTTTGGTGAGCTGCTGACAATTAGAAAAGGGAGGAGGGATTCATTGTAACAGCCAAGCTTTTCCAGATGTAACACCGCAACTGATAGCATTGTCTCTGTTGACCTTCTGGACACTGGTCAAATCTGCTATTGTTCTATTGAGGGCTGTATTCAGTCACCACAGTGCCAGACAGTTAAAACCAGCTTTGCAGGTTTCAGTTCTCATCAGATAGTACACACACACACGGTACAGTGCATATCTATACCTTATAAAATATATGTTGCTTTATTGTGAATCAAGAGTTTACAGCCATAGCAGCTCGTTGAAGCTGCACTGAAATTGGGCCTATGTTCCCTCAACCTTATGTTCCCTCTTCCCTCAACCCTATGTTCCCTAATCCCAAAGTTCCCTCAGCCCCATGTTACCCCACCACTACGTTCCCTCAGCCCAATGTTCCCTCAATCCTGTTTCCTCAGTGCTATGTTCCTTCTTCCCTCAACCCTATGTTCCCTCAACCCTATGTTCCCTCATCCCCATGTTACCTCTACCCCATGTTCCCTCAACCCTATGTTCTCTCATTCCTATGTTCCCTCAACTCTATGTTCCCTCAGTGCTCTGTTCCTTCTTCCCTCAACCCCATGTTCCTTGAGCCCTATGTTCCCTCTACCCTAAATTCCCTCAGCCCTATGTTACCTCAGATCAGTATCTCCACCAGTAATCCTAAAAATATCCCATTGGACAGAAAGCCTATTTGTCCAACAGTCTGTTATCCTTAAAACAAGAGCCCATTGTTCCATAGGCGCATTGCTCCAGAAATAAAACAAACAGCAGCACATGGCGCACTATTATGCAGAATGACGTCACCGAACCTTCCAGGTTGTGATACCTTTTTCCCTACTATGGTGAAGGCATGACCCGCACTACTCAGCCTCTGATTGGTTTAGCCTGATATTGTTATCCTGACCCTAACTGATCTCACTCCTAATGCCTAATTAGGAGTGAGATTGTGGGTGTGCAGGAAAAATGCCCCTTCAATAATCATCCCCACAATCCACAATGGAAAGTCTTCTTTGAAGGATTTTGTAAGTGAAGATCAACAAATGATGACCAACAATTTAATTATAGGTGTTTTTGTGAGTTATGTAATATGCATATGTATATTTTTTGGGTCACTTACTCGTTCTTTAGGTATGAGGACTGACAACAGGAGGCATAGCCCAGTTACAGTTGGTTATTACGGTACCTGGGTTGCATCCATCTGCCACATCCAGGCCTTATTCATCACATGGTGAGAGTGAAAGAGAGACACTGCATCATAAAGTGAAACATCACATGAATATATATTGAGTCTCTACTGTTAAAAGTAAAAATAATTTCTTATGGACACGATTTATTCAAATTATTTATTTTGTTCTGCACACATTTGCATGTCATGGCCTTTCCCTCTGCGGATCAGGCCAGAGTGCATTTCCCTGCTTCGATTGGCTGCATGAACAAATAACTCGTAATTTGGAAAATACTGAGTTAGAAAAGAAAACAATCTGTACATTATACTTATGGATTTATCTTTAAATGCATAATAAGCGGTGGCAAACAACAGGAAACATGGAGAGAGAGAATGGGGTGACATGACCAAAACATATTTTGAACATATCCATAACTTAACATTTTTCATAGAACAAGATAGGAAAACAAACTCTCTCATCTTTTCACATACTCTTGCCACTTTTCTTTCGAAAGTGTTTACACTATGAAATGAAATAATACAGTGTATTATCTGAGTCAGATTACCCAGGGTTCACCTCTCATGCCCACATTACATGCGTTATCTTTGTTCTGTCCTCGTCTCATTTCCTGTGCAGCTTTTTGTTCTGATGTCTTCCGTTGTTCTTGACTGTGAGGCACTTTAGGAACTTCTTGTAAAAAGAATAACACCATACACATGAATTCATCACTGTGATATTAATAATCTCTACCGTCATAGCTCCCTCAAGATAACACAAGAACTTGTGCAAATGGATGCGCCGCGTTCGGCGTGTGATCCCGTGGCGGCAGAGATGCAGCTTTCCTGCATAATTAGGACAATATTGATTGATGCGCTATACCGCTCAATCCCCGTAATCCGCCGAGATCTTTAAATTGCGTATGCTCCATCACAGTTTTCAGAGATGGCAGAGCTGTGTCAATCCTGCGGCTGCCTCCATGGCGGCTGACGGCGTCCCGTCAGGTGGTCCGGACTTCATTACAGACAGGGAGTCCATCTGCAAACAGCAGAAAGTCACTTGAAATTGCACTCACGCGTGGCACGTGGACGCCAGGATGAGACCAGGGAACAAGACAGACGCACGGTACAAAAAGACACTCGGAAAATAATCTCCTTCTTCAAGATGCATGTAAATGTTCCAATTTTCTCTCTCTCTGATTCGGGGTTCACAGCTGAAATGGAGGCTGCTGGCCTTTTGAGCTTTTGGAAAAAAAAACATGAAACAGCTGCGAGTCCGCGACTGCCCGCTGCTATCTTGTTGTGGACCCAAATAGAGACCGCAATTAACCTAAGTGAAAAGAAAGAAGAAGATAAAAAAAAAAATCTCTTTACTTTAAATCATGTAAATGAGTAGGACCACGAAATAGAGGCTTGGAGATTTCCCTCACCACACCTGGCTGCGCGTAGCCAGCCGAGGGACGTCACGTCCCCCTTCTGGGGGTCAGAGGTCAAGTTATTGAAGTGGAAATCAATGGTGGATTCCCAGGTGGCTCCGGGAGGACTAGAAAGGAAAGGAACATTTCAAACAAATAAATAGCAGCATTTTCAAGGTGCCCTCTCCCACTTCACAGCTGTGGATTGATCTCGCTGGGTTTAACCCTGAGGAGGCGGCGAAGAACGGGAGAAGCGAGGAGAGCCTCGCTCGGACTCGCTCTCGTTTTATGTGATTGCCACTTTTTCACCATGTTGCCGTTGACATGCTCCCTCGCTGCAGTCTGTCCAGACTCACAGGCGGCTAGTCAAGGGTAATCTACTTCACACAGCCCGGGCTTAGTGTACACTTTCATACACATCTCACTAGTCTTTGAAAAAAATATATTTTTTAAGTTCAATTAGTGGAGGGGGACAACTTTCAGATGAAAACTGGAAGGCAGCTGGGGCTCACATTGTATCCACACAAGAGGCCTATAAGGATATATATCTAAGTCTGGACCAGGGACTACTGAACAGCAAATAGTGTTTGCATTAAATTGTATCAACAGCGGTGATGTCGTGGCCTAAAGGTGGATGAACTCAAGGTCATCATTTTCCATAAAATTCAATCGTTCAACACATCGCTAACAAACTGATTTAAGCTTTGTTTGTCTTTTAAATACTTCACTTTTCATAGTGAAGATTATGACAGCTGAAAAAAGAAAACTAAACCCAGACCAAGCTCAGTGCAGATGGGTTTATCCTTGGCTACATGCCAGATTAAGAAGTGATGTGTTTGGCAGTGATCCCACCCATGGCCCCCTGTCCGCATACATCTGGGTGCAACTTTCTCTCTCAGATTGTTCTTTGCGAGCCGACCCGTGATGTGTGGTGTTATCTCCCTGGGACGCATGCATGGATCAGCTTTAATACCAGGCTGCCGACCTGGGAGACCTCTCTTCCGGAGCGACATCTCCTCTCCTGCTCGGCCTTCGGACAGATAAATATCAGGGGGGAACAAAGAACCTGCCTCTCATATCCGCTCTGACTCCGATGGACGCAGCACGCTGCAGCCCCTCCAAATTGTTTTCTTTTGTGGTAATCCGTGCCCTTGGTGGGGGGGGGGGGGGGGGGGGGTGGGGGGGGTGGGGTTTTTTTTTGGTGTTGGGTGCGCG
>NW_022280130.1:903136-918430 GCF_004355925.1 Anarrhichthys ocellatus
GGGGGGGGGGGGGGGGGGGCTTTGTGTGGATAGGTATTATTATGGCTATCGGTGGCCCTAAACACTGGCTCCACCCAAGGTGAATGACAACCCTATTGTCACAGCCATGACAAAAAGGAGGAGGATGCAGAGGCCTAGCATTAAGGAAAGACAGCTATATCTTTGGTTGAAGAAAACGTACAGTTTTAGTCTGTGTACTGCTGTTATGTTTTTATTCAGTTTTTATTATTGGGCTACATATTAAAGTTTAGCAAACAGCTATTTCACATTTAAGGCGACCCTAAAAGCCCCAGAAAACTATGGAAATTTGTTCAAAGGTTGCATATTGTAGAAAGTATTTTTTGATTATAAAGCAGATCTAGAAACAGTTATTCTTCACAAACTGTGCCTTTAATAAGCCGTAAGGACTCCCATAAGGTTGTGATGTCCCAACTATAAAGTCACCGGTGGAAGTGACGCTAAACTCGGGCTGACAAACGCAAGTGAGCTGTAGTAAGCGAAAGACCGGAAATCACTGGCCAAATAAAGCATTTTGTTTTTTCGTTAGGGCCGCTTAAAGAGACAGACGCTAAAACGGAGCGTTTCAGACAGAGTATGAATACAGCAGCGGCGGGCCGTGTGTTTTATACCTGGGCCTTCAGTGCTGTCCTTCTACAGTTGAACCACCTCCTAATAACCTCATTATGACGCCACAGCTACGGTTATTATTTGTTTCTAGGGGTGTAATAATACACGTATTCGTATTAAACTGTTCGGTACGAGGCTTACGAACCAAACAATATGTTTGAATAATACTCGTGCGTTTGGAAAATGCAGAAGCTTAAATTGTGGGAAATATAATGTTTTCAGTGGACTTCGCTCAAACTGGTAACCCACCACGTAAGAGACACTCTGACCCCGGAAACAAAACATTGTACTCTGGTGAGGCGCGTGTGTTCTGCTAAACTAGCTTAGCAGGAAAACAACAGCTGCACACACGCTACAAACTCTCCCCGCAGCGTTTAGCTGTTCCCTACTGATTCAAACAGGGCTGAAGCAATCGCCACACAATCCCCATTTCTCCAGACCATAAGTCTTGCTTTGTTAAAGAAAACATAAGCCCAAACAGAATCAAATGTCCGGACCCTAATCCCGCGCATGACGGGATGCTTCATCATTAACGGACAATGCATATAGTCAAAATCATTGTAATTAACACAATGACAAGAACAAACTCATACGAACCAGTGACATATATTATATGACAACAAAGCATGACACATCAATTCAGCAACACTGCAGCGCTAAAACACTTATTCCACCGCACACTGAAGAGCACGAGCCATTCAAATATTATTCACATCAGAGGGAACAATATTAATCATATCATAAAAACGACACCATAGACAAATGAACACAGTAGTAACGCTACTGCAGATGTAAAAAAAAACAAAAGCAGTTCACTTACCAAAGCTGCTGTTCACTTAAAGACAAAGTCCATCCTCCTTTCTGTATGTAACAAAGAGTTTAATACCGTGGTTGTACAGAACAGTATGAGAAAAATAATGAAGTTTCTTTTTACATTAAAGTATGTAAACATAGTAAAAACCCCAAATTCAAGTATGAACGTGAAAATTTGCATCATATGTCAACTTTAAAGCCACAGTTAAACAGGTCGGGAAATTAGCTGTCTTCCGAGAGTGTGATAGAAAAATTGATATTAATCTCATGTATGTGAACTAGAGCCGGGTCACGGTTAGCCTAGCTTAGTGGAAAGACTGGACACAGGGGCAACAGCTAGCCTAGCTATGTCCCCCTTTGTTCGAGAATCAATAATTCCAACACATTGTTTTACATTTTTGTTCATATAGGCTAAACAAACATGGCGTAAATTAGACAGCTTTAGTTGGTAAGCATTTAAAAAAAACTTTGAACAGAGGCTAGCCGCTAGCCTAACAGCAGACAGTGCCAATTAGCATAATGGCTCAGCTAAACCCAGACCACGACTTCCTTCTTAGCACACAGTTGTTAATATAACTCTTCTGTGTCGTGGAAGGAAAGAAACTAAATACATTCACAAGATATTGAAACATTTATTACATATGAATACGCTAATCCAGAAACATTATTCTTTGTGTACGATTACTTTGATTACCTTCACTGTGTGCTGCCATAGCTGGAGTTTATCTGCTTTAATGAAAGTTGACCCAAATGTTGAATTGTGTAATCAGCTGTAGGTTACCAGCTGAAATTCAGAACTTTTATTTGATCTGAATCCCTGAATGTGTTTCACCCTGCAGCTGATCCTGTCATGAGTCTGTGTTTCATTACAGCAGAAAAGAGACAGGTTCAGCCCAACATATTGGACCAATATTGGACTGTTATTGAAACTATGATATCGTCCAGTCACATCTGATGGAGGGCCATCTCTGACCACAGATAATCATGACCTTTTTTAGTTTTTGTAATTATATTTCTACCAGGTCTCTGAACTTTTTTTTCTTCAGTCTGTAGAACCTCAGGGAATCATACGTACCTCGCCCCGTTGAGGTAGACGTCCTGAATCCAGGTCTTATAAAAGGGCCTAAATTATATTTTTAGCATTTATATATTTCTTTATTCATCAGCGTGCCAATTACGAAGATTTGATGGTCTACGTGTACAATTAACGGTTTATGCTTTCAGTTGTCTGAAATCTCTGATCCTAAACCAACAAAGCCCAACAGAATAAGAGCTGCAGCACGTTGTCTCAAGAGGTTTAAAATTGAAATGAAAAAAGAGCAAAATTCTACACCGAATCCACCACACTATCGCCAGACTGGTCACAATATATCCTAATGCCAATCTCATTCACATGTTCTGGTCGTGTAAGTTATTAACCTTCTGGTCCAGCATGTTTGAAACTATAAGCCTTTTCTTTCTTCGTCGTCTTTGGCGCTCCTCCTGACACCAACCTCTCTGTTGCTACGCAACGAGCCCTGACCTTCAACGTTACTGGCCGGACGTTCATTCTTAAAACGGAAACTTTGCAGATTTTTAACTGGCTTCGTATCATTGCAGTGTGGCTGTTATGTGCAAACGATCGTTGTTCGGCTTCCCTCCGAGTAACAACCAACACAACACATCCGATTTCCGCTCCAACAAAATCCGAGCGAAATGGGTTGCAAAGGCAAACATATCTTCTGTTTTATTTGTCATTAATATACCCTCCACTGGAACTCCATGTCAGCACTGGGTAACCCCCTTCCTTTGTTATTAGTTTTTTGTTTCTCTTCCTTTTATGTGGCGGAGAGGGAATACGGATTTGGAAATGCTGGTTTGTTTCTGTTTGTACTGCACTAACTGTTGAAAGAATCAAAAATGTCAATAAAAATTAACGCGTACGGTAGTTATGAGTCTCAGCAGGGCTGTTTAGAGGAGGCTTCAGTTACATTATGCTCCAATAGATGAAGCGACAACACACTGAAAGCCTTATTTACTGTATGTTAGTGTCGTCTTTGTACAAACATTGAGACGGTCATAGAGCTCCCTGTATCCTTCCACAGCACTGCGCTTTAGATCCCTCCACTTTGTACACAGACTGGCTCTTGCATCAAAGCATTTGCGTGAATTTGAAAAAGATTTGCTACATCTATACGCTTTTATATAAAAATGGCAACGTAGGTACACATTGGTCCAAAGTAAGCTGCCACTGAAATTTGTTGGGATCATGTAGAGGGCCTAATATTTTACTACATATTATAGTCTAATGGGAAGATTGCCCATGCCATTTATTGAATCCATTCATGCAGTCCCAGAGGATGAACCTTTTCTGTTTTGGAAACCCCTTCGCTCTTAACCTTACCCTAACCAGCCTAATGTCAATCTAAACTTGTTTTCCCTGACCACAAAAGTTACCTTCTCAGCTCACGATCTTATTTTCATATGAGAACATTGAAAAATGGACTGTGGTTTTAAAGCCTTCTTTGTTTTTTTCCACCATCTTGGTTTTTGGAACCACAAGTGACCGAAAACTTAGAATTAACTTTCATGAACTGAAAACACACTCTAAAAGGGTTTTAAGTTCTAAGACACTGACAACTCCCAGAACAGACAACACTGTGGTAGCGACCTGACAACCACAAGGTAGCCCCGCCCTAAGGCAAACCATGCTTTATGGTCTATTTGACTCTAAATGGACCATAATTTACTCATGCTGTATTGAAGACTTGAGATTGAGACCATAAACTCATGTTTACAATGTTTACTGAGGAAATAAATCAAGAGAGAAGTAGAGTCATTTTCTCATAGACTTCTATACAACCAGACTTATTTGTACCACAGGAGGAGTTGCCCCCTAATGGCCAGCTGACAAAACACTTCAACATTGGCTTCACTTTTCAGAACCGGAGGTTGCCACCTTGGTGTTATCCTCACGTCAAACTATATCTTTGTAGCTGCACTACCGGTAAGATCCAATAATGTGATATTTTAACGCCTTACAAGATGTCTGAACTGCAAAATTTACATTATCGCTACACACCAAAAAAAAAAAAGTTAGTTGCGAAATAATTTCATCACGTTTGAGTTTCAGAAACTATCACTGGAGTTCAGCAAGGCTGAGCTGCAGCTCTGCAGCGGTCAGCCATCCATTCTCTCCAGCCAGGAAGCCCCCCTTTGGTACCCTCCCCAATCCCAATTCGGCCCCCGGTTCATTCCCCAGTGGATCACCTGGTGCAGTAATGTTATGCTACAATATGGCAGTTAGCTGGATGAACTCCACATCAACCCTGTGTGTGTGTGTGTGTGTGTGTGTGTTTGCTACCTATCTGCGGTGCTTTCAGGGGGCGTTTGCCTGCCTTCACCTCATCTCCGGCCCTCTCTCTGAGGAGACTTTGAATTAGTGTAATTATCATTGCCCGTGTCACGGAAACACGAGGAGGAAGATGTCGTCCCCGGGAGGCCTTCTTAGATATAGCACCAGAGGCGCGTGTGTGTGTGCATGCATGTGTTTATGATAATGCGGGTGTGCAAGTTTATCTTTTATGAATTGCCACAGCTGTGTTAGACAGCTGGTAGAAGGGGCTGCATTCAGCGAGGGCGCCTCCCCTTTCGTTTCCGCCGAAAACATGCCCCCGTCTTCCCGCACACAAACAATCACAGGCACAGTCTATCGCACACACTCGGGGCGCCGCGTAATTAGAGTTCAGTGCTTATATTTAAGAATATATGCAAATTCGTTCTGATCACCCCTCGAGAACAGTTTGAGAAGATGATGGCAACCGGCGTGCGAGCACATTCAAGTTTCCGTGTGTGTGTGTGTGTGTGTGTGTGTTTTCTCGTTATTGGCTGATGTTGTGAAGACCATTTCGCCTCGGGACACGGTTCTGACAGAAACCGGAGAGAGCACAGTAGCGAGGAATCCTCCTTCCCTTGTAACGCTTGTGTGACATTAGCTGCGGGCAACGGTGGCTGCTGCGCATCAAACACCAAAGAAATCCCCCCTGCTGTGATCTGCAAGCTGCAGACTCAGCAGATTGCTGTCATCTCGTGGCCCCGTGAAAAGTTAGTAACGTTCGCCGTGCACTACGCCCCGGCCGCTCACGCTGGACCTCATGTGAAAGGATGGGAGAGATAAACTCTCTCTACCCCCCTGCGGTGGAGTCTTGGAGCGGTCCACAACTATGTGCTGCTGTTGGAGTGGCTAGCAGCGGCATTAAATGCTGCGTTTGTGGCCCCTAGGGGTTTAGAAGATAGCACCAGTAAGGGGCTGATGGAAAGGTCTCTTTGTGTTCATGTGGGATTCAGCACTTTTTAAACCAAGGAAACACAAGTTTAATGTGTTACTTGGATATGTTTCAACCTGCACCCTATCTTCCCATGTGTTTGTGTCTAAGTGACCAATGTGGACAACACAAAGAAACACTCTCTGTTCTCTGACTCAACAAACTCTCACAACACCGGCACTCTCAACTCGACGTACATTGGCAGTAGAGAGTTGCCCGGAGCGATCGCATCAGAGCCTGTTTAGCGGCTGCAGCATTCACCATGAATAATGGACCAATTTCAAAAGTTGTCCCCATTAGAGACAAAAACAGGGGGAAATAGGATCCAGGTTAGACTGGGTTACCAAAGTCACCCTTTCATATGTGCTATTTCAAGCTAGAACATGCAAGTGTACTAAACGCAATATGTATTTCATATGAACAACATGGCCTGCATCTTTTTGTTAAATTGTCTTTTTAATGATTACGTGAGATTGATTATTGCATATGCATTCTTTTTTCTAAACTTCTAAACTTTTAATTGATTATTAAACAGTCTCAATTTGATACTGATGCCTCTATACGACCCACATAAGTAAACAAGACCATCAGGGAGGAGATTGGCTTTTTTTATAAAATTATTCTTAACGCTTGTCATTGGTGCCACTGGGTCGGATTCCACACAAAATCAGATGAAATCATGCGGACTCATTCGTGCGATGACAACTGGCTAAGATCTCAGTATTATCGTTGGATGAATGGATTCGTTTTCTTTCTACATACAAACGTAAATTTACAATAACCACTCCATTGTTGGTTTAATAAATTGTTTAAATTGGACCTCTTGCGTCCGTCCTCGTCACTTTCCCTGAGACAGACAATATCATCAATCCCTGTATCTATTCTAAATCCCATCAGCCTGTGATCCCATTCTGTCTTAATCTGAGGATTAATATTTTACCAAGCCTCCGGCAGCCTTCTTCAACGTTGTTCAAATGACTTCCTAGAACTTGCGTTCGGCAGTTTTCTCTGCTTCTGTTTTTATGGCCTTAGTTTAACCCCATTTTAGGTTTGTCGTTAAACTTGCCAATAGGCTGTCATTGTGCTCATTGTTGTCACGTTGATGGGTGGGAGGTGAATTTCTCTCTGCTGCAAACCCCCCCACCCCACCCATGATGATTCCCCTCCAATGCAGTGGTGAATGCTAGAGGGGAGATGTGCACCCTGCCATGATACCAATGTCCAGGTGCTGCCATGCTGGGGTGAGTTACACGGCTGCAAAGCACATCTGTGTGCTTGGGAAATAGATGATGAATGGATTGGGTGAACCAAATGTGTTCTCCAGGTCAGGATATTGAAATTACAATTCTCTTCTGTTTCCTCTGTTGGATTTGAATTCCGCGTCTGACTGTTTGAAACAGGTTCTCCTGCTTTTCTGTCAATTAGTTAAGTACTTATAAACATCATGTCCTTATTCTATGTGGAGCCTGCATTAAAGTGTCGGCTTGTTTATGTCCCACGTTTGTCTTTCATGAGCTTCTATAAAATCTCAAGCATCTGGTGTATTTGTACCTGACAGAGGACTCCACTTTGCCCCAAGGCTGACCACGCTCTTGCACAGTTTCAATCCATTTTTGAGCGTTGGTTCTCTGGCACCTCTTGCAGAAGTCGCATGTCTCTGTGCCCTTCACTGTCTGTGTATCTTTTCTTGGGGATTTTTGACTCCTTTTCTTTTTTCTTTCAGAGTAGCACTTGTCCTTGCTGAATAATAATTTGACAAATGCAAAGAGATGCTTTAAAGAAAATCCTTGCTTAGGCTATACTTTGTTTCATTTTTACCTGAGGTTTTCTGTCCTTTCAAAGAAACATTCAAAGAAATGTGCCTTTGGTACAGTGACGTCTCCTCACCTTTATATCCTGATTAGCTGCACTGTACCACTTAATGCAACTGTACATCTTTGTTATAACTCATGTTTAAACAATGACAAGTCCAACTTTATTGTTTATCGGTTCCTTTCAAAAGGAGCCATATGACCGTTGTAAAAACATTTTCTGAGTGAAACTTGTCATCAGGGCTGAGGAAAGATAAGTAAATATCGTCGCCCGGGTGAAATGAAACCAAGGTGTACTGCGGCGGCGTCATGGAAGCGTAGTGCCCACCCTCATTTGCGCCTTTAGCACCGTTAGCTGCTAGCCACCGGCTCAGCCATCGCCATTTTGAGAGCCTTTCAGGGCCAATAGAAATGCTCCAAATTTCATATTCAGCATCCACGGAATCATCGTCTCTCTCCTCCACTCTTTAATGTTCTCTACCAGGTCAGATGACAATGTAATGATTTGTTTTAGAGACCTTTAAAATCAAACAATGAAAACTATTGGCTTTGTTTTGTTTATATAGCAGCATTGAAGCCTAGTTACTTTAAAAAAGGATCATATACTGTATATGAATTATTATAACATATACATTCCCCTAAGAAGGCCAGCCCTCCTTCATCAACTAATCACAGTTAAATCTGATCATTTTCAACCCAAAGTCAGTAAGATGTATTTCACAACTCTAGTGCAGTGGCCCTAAAATGAATCAAATTTTGCTTTACAAGCCAGTAATAATATGAGTATCAAAGACAAACTGCAGATGTTATCTGTTACCTGCTCTCTCTAGAGATGAAACGTCTGAAGAGAAAGTGATCGGTAGAAAGGTATTCTTTGATACCTTGAAGGACTGCTGAGTAACAACGTTGGGTAGAGAGAAGTAGGATTTGTTTTACATACACACTATCTTAAATGCTCATTTGGACAGCAGCCGATTGATTTTCTACCAACTCAGAGCATTATTAAAAAGCTTAGTTTCAAGCGTGGACATCCTCAGCTGGGACTCTAATAAGCTCCCAGTCATGACTCAGTGGGAAACAACAAGCCGGGTGGCACAGAGCAGCTGCAGCCCTGTTTTTGCCTCAGTACTGCTGATCAACAACCCAAACCCACTGTGATGCTACTGATCAATTATCAGCAAGTGTCATGACACACACACACACACACACACACACACATTTCTGCTATGAGCATGAGGGTAACACATTCATTGTACTCTAATAGTAGCTTAATGCCAATGCATGGTTTTATAGTATATCTGTATATCAGTGAAGAGCTTTCATACCGATTGCAATAGACAGTATACATCTTGGACACTTTTGTACCTATTGTTTGTTTGCTCTGGTCCAAATCAGTTGAGAGAAATCCAATGGAACAAGTTGCATCGCTACAGACCACGTGAGAACGTTCACTCTGCTTACTAGTCTGTCGGGGCGGGATCAAGACAGCATACAAAGGAGGAAGGTCCTGTGTTCTGGACTAGTGCATATTACTGTGACAGCAACACGTTTACCTGCACTAAGAATTCAATTTTCTGTCCTTATTCTGAAAAAGAAAAAACTGTTTACATGGCTAGTGAAAAAATGAATATTCCACTAATATCCCTGAGCAGCCGTGCTGATCAACATAACCGGCAGAGGGCTTGTTCGACCGTGCGAACACAGACTCCCTTTTGTAAAGGTTGACTTTGTGATATTTGAGCTGTTGATATCCAAGTCTGTCCTGAAGTTTAAAAGAAGGTGTGTTTCACCTTCCTACCCTTAATATCTGCTTTTCTTTTGAGCATGCATCTCTCCAAACTGTTGGCTAGTACAACCATGCATACAACGCACAGAGCTGACCATGAACAGGCAAGAGGCCGTTTGTAGCAAAATGCTGATGTCGTCAACAGGTGTGAACACAACCTGTGAGCTAGTTGTACCAATCAGGCTCTACACACAATATGTGACAGACCAACGGTGATTGGTGCAGTGTGTTGAGAGGTGTTGCAGTGCAATTATTGAGTACGTTATCTATATAATATTTAAACCTATTAGAGGCATTGGTCTCTGTTTTGAGACTGTATAAAACATGGCCGTAGTCCACGTACGGCACCCACCTGTTATGCTAAAATGTATGCTTAAATATAATTTAAATGGGCAAGTTATATGAAAATCCACACCTTGTGTAGTATTAAGAGGGATATTAGGTTTGGAGACAAAAACATGCCGTGAACATGTTTATTTCTGCTGTAAATAGTCATTTGAACATGAGGGTCTATAGGTTTTGACCCTCTTTTTGAGCCAGCTTTAAGTGACCATGTGAGCACCTGCAGTTTTTGGCACTTCCTCGTTGGCTTCATTTGTCAGCACCGGAAGTTTCTGCTTGGTCCAAACTGCAGAAAACACTTAAGCAGGTCACTTTGTCCCACATTCAGAGATCAGTAGTTATTTTTCATTCACACAAGAACAAATTCTGCCAGTGGTGCAATTAGATCATTTTAATGGTGGGAAAATTGATTTTTGTGCACAGAGCTCCTATTTTGCATTTAGAGACACTCTGCTAATTTCACAAAGAATTTGTGCTTTGCGAACATTTCAGAACAAAAGTTGTCATGCCTCCCTCACATAGCGAGCCTCATGCGCTGCCATACCACCTGATGTGCCATACGTCTGACATTTTAATGTTCTATCACGCTGTCTGCTGGTGAAAGGTGGGAGGGGAATTGGGAAAAAAAAAAAAAACTCAGACAGGAGGTGAGATGAGATCTAGAAGCTGCATGTCCAGATTGACTGTATACTTTTCTTTTTCTCCCCATCTCTCTGGTCTCACACTGTCTATTGTTTGAGTGGCAATATACTCAATTTGGTCCACTTTACTTATGTTTCACACAGACGTACACACAGACGCCACTCCCACCCGACGCTGGCACACACACACACATACAGATGAGGCCTGAGTCTCCTCTCACTGCTGGCTCTCAGAGCCCTTGGCGCTGCTTGTTTACCCTTCACTGTGACAGCTGTGTGTGCGTGTGTGTGTGTGTGTGTGTATGTGTCGATCTGAGGAAGGAGATATTGCGTGTCAAGTGCTCTCCAGGGCTAAGCTATCATTTCTGAGTGTTATCACACCATCCTACTTCCCAGGGGCTGGCTGTCTTTCTCTCTGTCTCTCTCTCTATAACACACACACACATACACACACACACACACACACACACACACACACACACACACACACTGTCTCTCTCTGTCACACACACACACTCACACAGGAGGAGCTCCAGACAGTGTTAGGCCAGTGAGGCGTGCAGTCAGAGAGGAGAGAAAAGACTGGAGTAAGTTGACCAGTTGGTGAGCACGCACACACACACCTACAGAGACACACACACACACGCACACACTTTTTCAGACTGGAAAATCAGTCATGCAATGGTCCCATTCAGACACACAGCGCTGCAAAGACCTTTCTGACCTGCAGCTACCACACAGAGTACAAGTTCAACTGTCAGACCAGTGAAGTGCATGGATTACTAATGTATAGTACTCACTGCATACGTATAGATAGTTCAACTCAAGTTTTTAAAAAGGCAGATATTTGTTGGATTCTACTTTCGCATTATTTTCCTTCGCTGAAGGAGAATACCCATCAGCATCGTATCGGGTGCATCAAAGAAACAGAACCCATTTATTACTGTAACGAGCGCGACGAAGGTACCCCGATGAAGTCATTTTAACCCAAAACCATGAGGTTTCCTTCAAGTTTTTGAGCCTGAACCTTAACCGTAGTGGTGTGAGAACAGAAATAGTTTTTTTTTTTTAAAGCTAATGTGTAATGGTCATGGAAGGCATTGACAAATAATGTCGTCCTCTGTATGGTGACGGTGCTTTTTTTGTCCGAGTATATATTGAAATCACCAAGTACATGTATTTCTTTATGATGACCCAGCTTCTTCAGCAGCACTTGAACATCATTACAGAATGAAGCTTTCATACGATGGAGGGTTAGACATGACCAGTACATCAAAAGGACATTTGGGGTGAGATGGTAATAATCCGCGCAGCCAAACATTCCAGTTGGGATTCTATCGCCATTACACCGATCTTTAATGGCATCTTTAACGTACATTATTACACCCCCGCATATTTCACCTGAGCAACTCTGGGACCAGGAGATGATGATTTAAGTCTGCATCGTACCAATCGAGGCCAACACAAACCAGTTCGATCCTTCACTTCCTGGGCTTTTTCAATGAAGAAATAAAGGAATCAATGGCCCTCTGGAGCCTTATGGCCTCACCATCTGCTAGTATACCACGTCATGGGGGCCATGGCATGGACATTGCCTGTGTTTCTTCAACAGCTAACAGCTAACAGCAAGCGTGAAGCCCGCGCCAACAGATGAAGGGGAGGAAAAAAGCATTACTGATTAACATTGCGTTATCAGCGCAACTGTGTGCCTATTGTTCGGCGGCCTAATCCTGCTCTCAGCAGCCTGGAGGAGCGATGGAGGCTTTTGTGTTTTTTCTATCCTGCCGAGGTTTCTGGGCCTGACGAGTTTGCCCTTCCCGCGTCTGCAACTTTCGCTTTCCCCGACTCATCTCACTGGACCCTCTGCAATTTGCATACCAGCCTCATGTGGGGGTGGATGACGCCATCATCTACCTGCTGCAACGAGCCCAGTCGCACCTGGATGGATCCGGTGGCTCTGTGAGAATCACTTTCTTTGATTTCTCCAGTGCATTCAACACCATCCAACCAGTGCTGCTGAGTGCGAAGCTGTGGGTGGTGGGGGTTAACGCGTCCACTGTGTCCTGGATCACTGACTACCTCACGGGCAGACCACAGTTTGTCTGACTGGGCCGTGTGCTGTCTGATGGGGTGGTCAGTGATACTGGAGCTCCGAAGGGAACTGTTCTGTCTCCCTTCCTGTTCACCTTGTACACCACTGACTTCCAGTACAACTCTGGGTCATGCCATCTGCAGAAGTTCTCTGATGACTCTGCAGTGGTCGGGTGTATAAGGGACAGACGGGAGGAGGAGTACAGGGCAATAGTGGATGACTTTGTGGAGTGGGCTGGTAGAAATCACCTGCATCTGAACGTGGCCAAGACCAGAGAGATGGTGGTCGACTTCAGGAGGAAGACGACGGCTCCACAACCGGTGAAAGTTCTGGGAGAGGACGTGGACATGGTGGAGGAGTACAAGTACCTGGGTGTCTCCATCGACAACAGACTGAACTGGCAGACCAACATCAACGCTGTGTACAAGAAGGGGATGAGTCGACTCTTTTTCTTGAGGAAACTTCAATCCTTCAACGTGTGCAGCAAGATGTTGGAGATGTTCTACCAGTCTGTTGTGGCCAGTGCACTGTACTTCGCCGTAGTCTGCTGGGGGAGCAGCATTGGAGCCGGAGACACCAACAGACTTAACAAACTAGTTAAGAAGGCCGGCTCCATCATTGGCTGCAAACAAGACTATCTGGAAGAGGTGGTGGAGAGGAGGACACTGAAGAAACTATTATCCATATTGAATAACCCGGATCACCCTCTCCACCACCTCCTGCAGGGACAGCGGAGCACTTTCTCCAATAGACTGATCCAGCTCCGCTGTCACAAGGACAGATACAGGAGAACATTGCTGCCCACTGCTATAATATATCACCTCTGGCCAAATGAAACACAAGACTATAACACTGCTACACTGTTGTTGCTGCTGTTGGCGATCTTGTGCACTACTGTTTTGTTTATTTTTTCCTACTTAGTTAATTTAATACGATTCTATTTAGTGTATATACTGCGCATTTTTATTTTCTTAAATTTAATTGGTCCTGCTCTGTTATTTTATTATATTGTATATATTGTGCATTTTCCATACTTAATATTTTTATTTTATTGTGTAACCTTGTTTGCTGCTGCCACAGACAAATTTCCCCTTGGGGATGAATAAAGTATATTTCTATTCTATTCTATTCCATCTGTGGTGTAGGGGGTTGATGCAAAACATGCACGCGTAGACCCGGACGCCCGCACGAAGCCTCAACAGACAAAGTCGCGGTGATGTGGAATCCCCTACAGAAAGACGGAGTCGCTCGTTTGCAGAAAACTAACCGGGCATTTTGCTCGGCCTCGGACTGCCGCTGAGAAGCACAGATGCCACTGTTTGTCCAAGGGCTGGTGCATCTTTATGTGTGTGTGTTTGCAATTGCTCAGGAGTGTGGCAGATGCCTCTGTTTGAGATGTCCTTGAAATGTGTCCCTGACCGCCAATTAGCGCCGCCTTATTTGCCCACCGCAATGCCGCCCCAATTAGCATCAAACCAATACCTGTTACGACCTGCCGCGAACCGCTGTGAGCCACCGCCACACCTCTGCCTCCGCCACTTAAGGCATCAAGACCCCCGGGTCATCGCCGTTAAATGGCTGTCGCCGGGCATTTAATTATACCGCTGCTACAGCTAATGGAATGGCTGCCGCCGTTATTTGTAGAAAATAAAGTGGTGGGATTTCAAGTATTTTTTTTGTTGTTGTTTATTTCACAAACAAATGAATGGAACCCCGTCTATTCATTTGTTAGTTCTTCCATCCGTCCCGCGGCGTCTCACACTGCACTGATAGGATTGTGAGGAAACTTTGAAAAGTGACAGTGAGGCCCAAAGGGGTGAAGGTTGGATGGGAATGCTGAAGTAGCGGCTTTTTCATTGTATGCACGTGCTCATTACTGCAGAAACATGACAATCACTTCTTAGACATGCTCGTGAAGATTGAAGAAAACCAATACTAAAACGTCTGCTTCTAATGATACTCAACCCAACAGACCCATAGACTTCCTTGCAAAATTTGTCAAAATGCTGTCTTTTCCAATAACTTTCTCTCCCGCTGTGCCTCTAATGCTAGTATGTGTGTGCCACCCTCCACTGGTCTGCTTAGCTTTGAACCATTCGCATCTGGGGAAAATAAATCCCATACTGACAGAAATGTGCCACCAGGAAATCTTTGCATGTGCTGTCTGCAAAATTCACCACGGTATCCTAAAATGTACTGGTAGCCTCACCAAACTCGCTGTGTGAAAAGGTGATGCGCGCGCCATTTGTAAAGCATGTTAGCATAGCAGCTAACATGGCTTCAAAAGTTAACTGACCCTGAACTCCTTGCAAGTTGAAGGCAATAAGTGAAACCATGAGCAGTTGGTAAAACACTAAACTAAAATCGCTTTTAAAAATAGTCTTTTTTTGTCTCTCTCCTATAGTGTTCTGTTGTGTTGCTTGCGTGGGCGTTTGTACATGTAGCGCTCCACAGTGCGACAATTTTGGACCGAAAATCTGTCAAGTGTGACTCAACATTTTGATCGGCCGCACCGATGCGCCTGACATTCAGCCGGTCTTTCTCTGTCTGCAGCAGTAATAAATCTTTTTTTGCCACTTGATGGCAGCAGAACGAGCTGTAAACATGACACAGACGCAACGCCGAAATATGTAAACATGTGGATTGCACTTAAACCCGGCCTGGCCATTTGCACGTGGCAATTTTTACATGTTTTGTACACATAATGCGGGACAGGGGCGGGGTGTAAAGTGAGGTGGCCAATAGACCCCCGCCCTTCTGACCCAACATCTTTGGTGGAGAAGTTGTTATTTGAATCACTTATCTGCACATTTATATCTGTTTACAGTCGCTGACATAATGTTTTCAGAAATCAATGTATATGAGAACTGATAAAAAA
>NW_022280130.1:918440-948365 GCF_004355925.1 Anarrhichthys ocellatus
TGATATATACTTATTTAACGATAGCAAGTTTAGTCTTTTAAGCTTTTGGGGCATTATCAAGGCGTATAGTAATTATAATAATGGTCCAAAAAATAAATATAAAAAAATTGCTTTTAAATCCAATGTCTCCTAGTATCTTTAATTCACTGTAGAAATTCAGAATGTTATAATGATGGCTGATACCGGAAGATACACGCGGCAACATGTGAATAAGGGTACCGACACTGCTCACATTACACTTTTTTTTAAAAACATGGAATCTGTGATCGCTTGTGTCAATGCCATCAGAGACTGGACGGCAGAAAACTGCTTGCAACTTAACGACACTAAGATGGAGGTCCTGGTTATTGCTCCAGATGAGTTTGTCCCTATAGGCAGAGTATTGGTCCACTCTCCTCTGCTGCCCATTGCAACCTGCGCAATCTAGGGATTTTCTTTGATCGATCCATGTGGTTTGACCCCCATGTTAAGCAGCTGTCCAGATCATGTTTCTTCCACCTAAGAAATATCAGTAAACTGAGATCTGTAGTATCAACAGCTGAACTAGAGATGATCATACCTGTTGACTACTGTAACACACTTTTCTTATCACTCAGTGTATCTGCTCTTAACCGCTTGCAGGTCATCCAAAACGCTGCCGCCAGATTACTCACCAGGACAAATCGATGGTCTCACATCACCCCCGTACTCAGATCTCTCCACTGGCTCCCTGTAGCTTTTAGGATACACTTTAAAATCCTCACCCTCGCTTACAGAGCACCACACGGTCAGACTCCTACATATGTAGCTGATCTACTTCACCCCTATTCACCCGCCCGCACTCTCAGGTCAAACGCTTTAGGTCTTCTGTCTGTCCCTCGCACACGCTTTAGGACCCGTGGTGACCGAGCTTTTGAGGCAGTAGCACCGAGGCTGTGGAATGCTCTGCCTGCACCTCTACGCCTCGCAGATTCTGTGAACACTTTCAGAAACCAGCTCAAAACGCACCTCTTTAGACTGGCGTTTGGGTAAAACCCAGTGGCGGGCCGTGCATTTTATACCTGGGCCTTCACTGCTGTCCTGCAGCTGAAACACAGCTACGGTTATTTGTTTTGTGAAAAAATGAAGCCAACACCTATAGATCCACTAACTGCAGAGAATACGCTGAGAGTGCGTCTCCTCTCTGCTCTGACTGCAGCTGGGACTGCTACAGTCAGAGATGTTGGGCTTAGCAGAAATAAAATAACCACACATCCCAGTAAAAGACCTAATGACAGCATGATACAGGTAAGTGACAAAGAAATAGTATGTGTCTGACAGTGGTGGGCCGTCAGGGCCTGCAAGGCCTTCTCTGCTGGCCTAAACAGAATCACAAAGTTATAGCTATTTTATAATTTAATATGTTTTCTTAAATGTATTGTAATTTATAAAAATATTTTTCCCATTATCTTATTTTCTCATTGCACAGCTACTGTCTTCCTCAGTTGCTCTGCTTCCAGTGCAGCTTGTTTTAAGTAGAGCTTTTATCCAATCAGATTTCACCTCTGTGTCTCTAGGTAAGAAGAGAGGCCCGAGGCCTGCAGACTCACAAGTGAATCCCTTTGCAGTTTAAGTGAATGGGGACGATATTGTTGATTGTCATAGTCTTCAACCAATCAGATCTTTAGTTTGACATGTTGGGCGTATTCTTTGACGTATCAGAGCCTGCTAGCTGGCCTACAAGTATGTCAGCATTACGTGCAGCTCAGTTTTAAGGTGCAGCTCTGCAGTAAGATGCAGCGTGTGCTGTGATTGGTCAGTGGGCGAGCACGTGACTATTGGAAAACGAAACCTAAGCAGAGGCTTAGTCAGAGTAGTGAGAGTTCAAATTACCGTTCTGCACGCGGGAGCTGCCGTGAACGAGCAGCGGGAGGTGCCGTGAGCCGCCCCAAAGCACTCACAGGCGGCTACTCGCGCAGCAGTCCCAGCTGCAGTCAGAGCAGAGGAGACGCACTCTCGGCGTATTCTCTGCAGTTAGTGTATTTTTGTTTCAGCTGCAGGACAGCAGTGAAGGCCCAGGTATAAGATGCACGGCCCCCCAGTGTCTCCTTCAATGCCCACTCATCCAAGTCGGTTACACTTCCTCTTGGATGAGTGTTTTCAATCTGGAACCTAAGTTTATTTAGAGGTTGATGCTCTCTCTCTGCAGAGTAAACCAATTCTAGTAGCTCATAAGTGATCATTGAGAGACATTATGTTTATATGAGTCCATGCATTGTTTTTTAGGAAAATCCTCCTCATTCCTGTCCACCAGTTTATGGTTGGTGGAGATTCATGTTGGTCCTGAGCAGTTTTCTCAGTCGTCACTCAACCAGTGAGTGACTCAGCTTTTACAACAGGTGGAATATTTTAACATCGACAACAAATGGAAAATGTGCAGATTATATCAGGTTCAGTCATAACGTCATGAAATGAACATATGTGAATCTTGAAACGCTGCTTTGCATCAGGATCATATCTTGAAACTCAACTCTTTTGTCAAAATGCTTCAAAGTGTATCATTAAATATGAGAGAAAGGTATTATACGACAATTTAAATGTTTCATATTAGTTTCATTTGATAACTCTTTTGTCAGCCAGCTGTTTTTAAGCAGTAAAAGAAAACTGAACAGAATTAGTCTTTTGATGGCTTCATGTTTGTCGATAACTCTTTCTCTGAGGAGACAAGAAATATTTAACAACTACAGAAATTAAATGTTTTCAAAAGTGGAGCAGGTTTTAACCGAGGCTCTGTTTGTAAATGAGGAAGCAAAGTTCACATTCACAGCGCTGCTCCTCTTCCTGGAATGAAGCACAGCTTGATAACCCCTCCTTCTTCCTCCTGCTCTCAAACACAGCCGGCTCCACTCTGTCCACATGTTTCCTTGTTCCCTCCCCTTCAGATCTACAGTTTTAAAGATGGGTGTAACCAACATGGCGGTGAAGCGATAGAGCTGACAGGCTGCATTCACTGAACAAACAGATGTTGTTCAGATCAGAAGTCAAAGCAGAGTCGCTTCTAGTGAAGCGAAACTCAGACAGTCGTTGTCACTGAGAGGTGAAATGGCGCAGAAAGGAGTTCAGCTGGATCGGGAAGCCTTCTCTTGTTCCATCTGTCTGGATCTACTGAAGGATCCGGTGACTACTTCCTGTGGACACAGCTACTGCATGAACTGTATTAAAAGCTTCTGGGATGAAGAGGATGTGAAGAAACTCCACAGCTGCCCTCAGTGTAGGCAGACCTTCACACCGAGGCCTCTCCTGCTGAAAAACACCATGTTAGCAGTTTTAGTGGAGGAGCTGAAGAAGACTGGACTCCAAGCTGCTCCTGCTGATCACTGCTATGCTGGACCTGAAGATGTGTCCTGTGATGTCTGCACTGGGAGGAAACGGAAAGCCTTCAAGTCCTGTCTCGTCTGTCTGGCCTCTTATTGTGAGAAACACCTCCAGCATCATTATGACGTGGCTCCATTAACAAAACACAAGCTGGTGGACCCCTCCAAGAAGCTCCAGGAGAACATCTGCTCTCGTCACGATGAGGTGATGAAGATGTTCTGCCGTACTGATCAGCAGTGTATCTGTTACCTCTGCTCTGTGGATGAACACAAAGGCCACGACACAGTCTCAGCTGCAGCAGAAAGGACTGAGAGGCAGAGAGAGCTGGAGGTGAGTCGACTAAACATCCAGCAGAGAATCCAGGACAGAGAGAAAGACGTGAAGCTGCTTCAGCAGGAGGTGGAGGCCGTCAATCGCTCTGCCGACGAAGCGGTGAAGGACAGCGAGAAGATCTTCACCGAGCTGATCCGTCTCATGGAGAAAAGAAGCTCCGATGTGAAGCAGCAGGTCAGATCCCAGCAGAAAAGTGAAGTGAGTCGAGTCAAAGAGCTTCAGGAGAAGCTGGAGCAGGAGATCTCTGAGCTGAAGAGGAGAGACGCTGAGCTGAAGCTGCTCTCACACACAGAGGATCACAACCAGTTTCTACACAACTACCCCTCACTGTCACCACTCAGAGAACCTACAGACTCGTCCGGCATCGATATCCGTCCTCTGAGCTACTTTGAGGACGTGACGGCGGCTGTGTCAGAAGTCAGAGATAAACTACAGGACGTTCTGAGAGAGAAGTGGACAAACGTCTCACTGGCAGTGACTGAAGTGGACGTTTTACTGTCTCCTTCACAAGCAGAGCCCAAGACCAGAGCTGAGTTCTTAAGATATTCAAGTGAAATCACACTGGATCCAAACACAGCACACATGCTGCTGTTATTATCTGAGGGGAACAGAAAAGCAACAGTTACGAATGAACATCAGTCTTATTCTAGTCACCCAGACAGATTCACTTCATGTTGTCAGGTCCTGAGTAGAGAGAGTCTGACTGGACGTTGTTACTGGGAGGTGGAGTGGAGAGGAGAAAGAGTTTATGTAGCAGTCGCATACAAGAATATCATCAGAACAGGAAGCTCTCATGAATGTAGATTTGGATTGAATGACAAATCTTGGGCATTGCGTTGTAACAAAAAAAGTTTTATATTTTGGTACAACAATATCAAAACTCGCGTCTCAGGTCCTCAGTCCTCCAGAGTAGGAGTGTACCTGGATCACAGAGCAGGTATTCTGTCTTTCTACAGCGTCTCTGAAACCATGACTCTCCTCCACAGAGTCCAGACCACATTCACTCAGCCTCTCTATGCTGGACTTTGGTTTTATGGTTATCATGGAGACACTGCTGAGTTCTGTAAACTAAAATAGACAAAAGTGATTTAAGGAACAGCAAATTAATTTTTGTGTTTTAATCCTGAAACTCATTTTGTCTCCATCATTGTCACTTCATTGCTCATTTTTCTTCACCTGTCAATCAAACATTGAGGGCGGTACTTTGACATCTTGTCATTATTGTTGTGTACATGTTTGAGTGTCTTTAGGTGGAGCTCCTTCCTGTGTATGTTCAGCCATGGAGGCTATCACTGCTCGTGATGATCTTTGTTGACCTGAACTGATATTTCTCTTCATGAAAATGTAAACTGCTCTGAGGTTTAAATGTTTGATAAATATATGTATTGATGTATTTGTTAGTTATTGTTTCTCTTCCACTGCATGGCTCTTAAAGAGAGAAATCACCAGAGCTTCTTTTATCAGAGATTTAGTTCTCAGCACTCTTTGTAAAGATTTCTTTAAGTGAAATTATGTTTATTTTCTGTAACAGATTAAATGTTGTTCTTGTTGTTTTTTTAATAGTTGTACAAATCAGGTACTATGATATATTATATAACTAATGATTATAATCATAATCAATAAGTAAATCATTCTTTATTCTCTTTTACAGAACTGAGATTCTGGTCAAACAAATAGATTATGAGGATGAAGTGAATGTGTTCATGAAATCATTGAACAAGAGTCATTGAACAGACTTTACTGATGGGATGTGAACAAACTGAAGCTTTACATGATGAATAAAGTTGTAAGAGCCATTTTGTTGTTTTTGTTTTGTACAACCTCCCACCACATGGGGGCGTAGTGCCGGTGTGAATCAGGCCACAGGTAACATAATCAGTGGGGTCATTGGACACAGGTTGTTGCTAATAGGTAGAAGCAAACTGTTTTTGTCCGTGAAGATTTAACGAATGCAAATGTTATGATTTATTCGTTTTATGGAGAAAATGGATAACTGAAGAGAAAGTGGTGAACTCTGATTATGTGAGAAATAAAATGCCTATATTCGAAACTGGACTTCGTTATTTATGGCACGCGTCAGAACAAGCATTACAGCAACCGTAGTGACTTTTTTATTGGGAAGCAACGGTCACTACAAAAGTATTTCTTGATTCAAGAATGAACAAAGTATTTTCTTCTTGTCTTATTTACAGGGTTTCATACAAAGCTGATGGAGAAAATGTGAAACTAATATGAGAGTATAACTGAGTCAGTTTTCCTCCTGAAACACCACAAAGTACAGAGTTCCTCTTTAGAGCAGAAGAACATTAGTCAGTCAGTCTCTGCCCTTTAAACTGTCCTCACTAAAACATCTTAGTCACAGAGAAATGAGCAGAGTTTTATATCACGTGTCGCTTCTTACAACCAACATTCTGTTTGTGCACTTAGTCAATAAAGAGGATTTATTACACGGACATGAAAAAATATATAAAAGTAGTGAATTCATTTGGTGAAGTTTGGGTGTGAATAAGTTGTATTGAGTCCTCCTCACACACAGGAGACAACAGATACTGATGAGAGTTCAGAATGAGGCTGTCGTGTTGGTTCAGTGTTTATCTGTCACCTCACAGCCAGACCATGTTGTAAAGTTTGAATCCACACTTGACTCAAACTTCTTGTGACTCATTTTGTCCAGGGTGAAACCTGTCGACCCACCAAACAGCCTGCTGAGCTCAAGAGTTTCTCTAATTTATCCTCAATTAGTGTGGCACTGGGTGTTTGAGAAGACGGGGAAGTATTAGCCCCCTATTGTTTTGAATTCAGTAAAAGCTAAGGTCTCAGAAACCAGTGGCGGGCCGTGCATTTTATACCTGGGCCTTCACTGCTGTCCTGCAGCTGAAACACAGCTACGGTTATTATTTGTTTCTTGTAAACATGAAGCCAACACCTATAGATCCACTAACTGCAGAGAATACGCCGAGACTGCGTCTCCTCTCTGCTCTGACTGCAGCTGGGACTGCTGCGCGAGGCTTCTGTGAGAGAGTCCACCTGTGAGTGCTTTGGGGCGGCGGAGGGGCTCAGGGCAGCATCAGCTGCTCGTTCACGACAGGACAGAACGTACGTGCTTTAACGTCAGAGTCAAGACACCAGAAAAGTCTCCAACAACACCAGAACAAGTCGCCATGAGGGTTTGGAAAGTTGCCAGATTTAGCGAGAAAGTCGGCAAGTTGCCAACACAGGCACCGGTTAAATATGTCCCCAGAGCAACATTGGACGTAACAATGGTTCCTATCACATATTAAACCAAAGAAAAATCCATCTTCATAAAAACAAGTTGTACAAATAATAATATATAAACAAGCACATTAAAGCTACTGCAGATGTAAAAACAAATGCATTTAACTTACCAGAGCTGCTGTTCACTATTTAAAGACAAAGTCCTCCTTTCTTTGTTAACAAAGAGTTTAATCTCACAGTTGTTCAGAACATCCGTGTGTTTTAGTTCCAGTAGCAAGTCCTTCTTGATTCATGGACGCCAGTGAAGACAGTCGAGCCTCCCCAGTTGTATTTCTTGAATATGTTTTAATGCGTTTGAGGGCTGAGAATGTCCGCTCAACAGAGACAGCAGATATTGGGATTGTCACCGCCCAGACTATGACAATCAACAATATTGTCCCCATTCACTTAAACTGCAAAGGGATTCACTTGTGAGTCTGCGGGCCTCTGTTCTTACCTAGAGACACAGAGGTGAAATCTGATTGGATAAAAGCTCTACTTAAAACAAGCTGCACTGGAAGCAGAGCAACTGAGGAAGACAGTAGCTGTGCAATGAGAAAATAAGATGATGGGGAAAATATTTTTGTAAATTATAATACATGTAGTGTATTAAAGAAAAAATATTAAATTATAAAATAGCTATAACTTTGTGATTCTGTTTAGGCCAGCAGAGAAGGCCTTGCAGGCCCTGAAGGCCCACCACTGGTAAAACCCATGTACGAGACCTGCATTTAAACCTTGTTGTAGTTTTGTATTTTTCTGTGTGTATGTCAATTATTGGCCCTATGGTCACATTGTGTTTTTAGGGCCCGAGCACCGACGTAGTCGGAGCGGAGGACCTATTGTTTTTCGATTGTTTATTATTATTATCGTACCTGTTTCGTCGCAAAAATGAGGTGCTTGGGATACTGGAAATTTTTCGAAATTTGGCACGCAAGCCAGAATTTGCGAAAATTGCAGTCTGATTGGGGATCAGACTGCAAACGTATGAAATGTTGGCTCGATAGCGCCCCCTATTGAGTAGCCCCAACATTGGGTTTCACCTAGTTGTATGAAATTTGGTAGGTATGTGGATCGTGATGGGACGTACAAAAAATCCTCTTGGAATTTTTCTCTAAACCAAACGGGAAGTCGGCCATTTTGAATTTTATGACATTTTTTGACCGTTTCAAGGCGTCATACTTTAACGAACTCCTCCTAGAGATTTATCCCGATCAACTTCAGATTTGGTCAGTATGCTCTTGAGACCTTGGCAGTGAAAAGTTACTTAAAGATTAAAAAGTTATCGAACTATGTGACGTCAAAAAAACATAATTCGCCGCGAAAGAGGAAGTTGTTGTAACTCGGCCGTACATTGTCTAATCTGCTCCAAATATCTCATATGTCATAACATCCTGACACAGAACACATCTATGTGACAATTTAGAATCATAGTAATAGCGCCACTTAGTGGCAACTGGAAGATGTAAGTTATGTACTTTGACATCCTGCTCCTCACAGATTAATCAGATCCCTCTAAAATGTTGTCAGAACAGCCTTAAGACCTTGATAATGCTTCATTGTGAAGATTGTAAGAAGTTGTTGAAGGGCGGCGATGTGGCGGCTTGGCGAATTTCGATCCTTCGCCATGAACGAATAAACTGATGTAACTCAACTCCACATCATCAGATCTTTACCAGATTTCACATGTTTGATTAGACTCCAGGCCTGAAGATATTTGCAGGCCAATTTTGAATCATAGTCGTGAAAAACGAAGGTAATTTTCAGAGGCTAAAAATGCTTGAAACATAAGCAAACTTGGCACACAGATTTAAAGCCCAAAATGTAGTTCTATAATATGATTTTATTCAAAGCAGCCCTCGCAGTATGTTTGAGCTAGATGTATGAAATTTAGTAGGAACATGTATCACATAAGGACTTCAATAAAAGTCTCTTGGGGCCATGCTCTAAACCCAACCGGAAGTCAGCCATTTTGAATTTTTTATGAATTTCTAGTGTCGTTTTTGTCATTTCCAGGCGCTGCACTTTAATGAACTCCTCCCAGGGAATTAATCAGATCAACTTCAAATTTGGTCGGTATAATCTAAAGACCTTTGTGATGAAAAGTTACTCAAAGCTTGTTGTTTCGTGAAAAGCTGTTGCCGTGGCGACGCATTCTTCACCATGAACAACTAAGGTGTTTTTGAGAGGCTAGAAATGCTCGAAACATAAGCAAACTTGGCATACACATTTAAAGCCCAAAATGTAGTTATATAATAGGATTTTATTGGTTTAGAGTGGCAGATCGGCTCAATAGCGCCCCCTACAAAATTTCGACGAAGCAGCCCTCACTGTACGTTTCACATAGATTTACAAAATTTGGGAGGCACATGTATCACATGTGGACTTAAAATAAAGTCTCTTGGGACCATGCTCTAAACCCAACCGGAAGTCAGCCATTTTGAATTTTGTATGAATTTCTCGTGTTTTTTTTCCATTTCCAGGTGCTGTACTACGAACTCCTCCTAGGGAATTAATCCGATCAGCTTAGAATTTGGTCAGAACAATCTAAAGACCTTAGCGATTAAAAGTTACTAACAGCTTTAGGTTTCATCGAACGACGTGGATATGGTGTGATGGCCATTTTACATGGTTCGCCATCATCCATCAAGCTGTTGTAACTCCACTGTACTTTGTCAAAACTGTCCCAAACTTGACATGCTTGTTCACTGTCATGGCTTTAGGACTTCTGCATGCCAATATTAACTCATAGTCATAGCGCCACCTACTGATAAGCACGGACGTAAGCAGGATTCTATAATTACAGCGGCCCAAACACTGAACTTATTGAAAGTGTTTGTGGGCACACCATGAGAAAAAGACTTCTCTGATCTAAATATGTGCAAACTAAGATGCTTGGAGAGCAAACGTTAGATAACAGTGGATTTTCAAACCATGTCAGTGGGCATTAGTATAAATGATCTGTCCAGAGCTTCTTCATGACAATCAGGTAAAATGTTACAATGAATGCTTCACACTACAATCTAAAGTTACAGAAGAACTTAAAATGAAAGCAGTGTTAAATTAAAGTGTTCAAGTAACAGCAAATGGCACTACTGTTTTGTTAACTTTCATGTAAGTCCAAATACAATCAGCAGGACACTGCAGGGAGTTGAACCCCATCCCAGTAAACTGACAGTCTGTTATGTTACAAACACTGAAGCGCATTCACACACATTTATTTTCTTAATGATCTTTAAAGGCTTACATTTATGATTGTATCGGAGGTACACTCAAAACATTTGAGGCTTAAGACCTGGCAACCTGATCTTGCTACGCTGCTGGTCTACGCAGGAAATATCTCACTCGTGCACGCAGAGTGTGATGGTCAGAACTTCATGGCCGCGTCACCCAGAGTCCTGCCAGTACCGGAAAATACCGTTTAACTTGTGCACGCAGTGTATGACGTTCACAGAAATGCATGGCCAGAGTCCTGCTAGTACCCTCGACGTGCGTGAAGTTGCGAGGGCCCGATCAATGCTGCTCGCAGCTTTAATTTATTCTTGTAATTTCTGCCCTGTTAAGCATTTTGTGACTTTTGTCTGTGAAAAGAAATTCATGTTTTGTTAGTTCTCTCTGCAAGACGACAAGCAAATAACTTTTAAAATACTTGTTTTCTCAATGGAACTCGGATTGATCGATGCTATTCTAAGCTAACATTGTAGCAGCTCCATCAACACTCAAAATAACGTCATCTAGGCATAAATAAGGCAGCGTCTTTTTCATCGTTTGTACCATATGGTTTACACACATAGTTTCGTCCGGTCTCTACTAATATGAGGTATCGTAGAGATGTGGTTGAACACAGACGGCGACAATATTTGTTTCCTGATTCAACGGCAGGACGTCAGTGATGACAGGAGGAGCATCTCAACGCTGATAGGCTATCGCGCTGCAGAATTTTTTTCGCCCGAGTTGAAACATTTTAACTCACGCAATTTCGCGCCATCACAAATTTGCGTCACTCCAGTCTCATCACGTCTGTGCATAGACTTTGTATGTAATCTACTCGCGCGAATAATTTGCGCCGCAAATGGTGTGAACACGACATAACATTGTGGAGTCCTGGGTAAAAGTCCTGTGTTTGATTGACCCATCCACCAACTTGACCTCATCCCGACAAGGACTTTGTCACTCTTTATATTACGACAAATGATTTGACAAAATACAATTTTGAGCTGATGATGGTGCTAGATAAAAAGTTAAGGGATCACCACCGTGTTTTCCAATTTATCTTGAGAAGAACATACATGTCAGAAACAAATTTTCTTTCTGTGCGTTATGATAACGCTTTGTAGGTTTTTCGTGTGTCAAGTCGTTACCGCGAAACTACCGCAGTTGGGTTTAGGCGATGAAACCACTGAATTAGGTTGAGGAAAAACATCGTGGTTGGGCTCAAGATAAGTACGTAAACTTCTATACAATCTGACTTCTTTATGCAACTGGAGGAGTCGCCCCCTGCTGGTCAGTAGAGAAGATGCAAGTTTTAATACACTTCCACATTGGCTTCACTCGGCACTACCGGAGGTTGCCGCCTGGTGATATGTCGCATGATCTCACGACATAGCGGGGGAACCAGCAGTCTCACAAGGTTATCTTTCCACCTGCCTCTGCACACCGCTTCCACCTCCCCTTCAGTTCTCCCCTTCCCACTTCCTGTTGTCGCCCCTGAACTTTTCCTTTCTCTTTTTTTCCACGACTCAGCTCCTATCTACTCACCTCCAATCGCGTTCGTCAGCACTGCCCCTTTGGCTGTGTCGCAGTGAGACGACTCTATCATCATCATTATCACCGCCTTCATTTCCAAAGCCTTATCTTCCTTAATAAAGTGTGTGGTTTTTGTCTCTTTGTGCTGACATCCCCAGGCTGCGCTTGAACACGGCTTACTTCTATCTCGCTCCACTTCGCATTGAAATTAACTGGATTTTTTTTTCGGGGAGGGAGGGGGGGGACCAGCGCTAGCGTAGCTTGCATCAGCTCGGTGCAAGCTAATAGGGGTATCAGCAGTTGCCTGCATCGGGGGAACATCAAAGCGAGCAATTCCCTCTGAACACAGAATCTGAGTGCACACAGCGGGCAAAAAAAAAAATAAAAAATGCACACACACTCAGGCATGCACGTACACACACAAACACACACACAGACGCGTGCACAGACGGGTGCATACAGCGGGCATGAGGGAAGGAGTAGCGCCTTGTTTTCAGACAGTATTTCCATATATGTTAATAGCGTTCTTGTTATTCTGCAGAAACAGCCGGTGGTGTAATGAAGTGATGAGCTGTCCTGGCTGCAGGGAGGAGGACAGACAGGTTCAGAAAACACCAGTCAGTTTAAAAAATGTTTTTGTCTTTTCTTTTCAGGCGTTGTATTTTACTCCAAAAGTGTAAACACACACAGAATACACACACACACACGATTGATTTCCCGCCATTGTCCGCGTTGCCGCTGATATGAGTGACGTGTTTGATGTGGAGCACGTTGAGGCGGATCATTGATGTTTCTGCTAACACCACATGATTACCTCATGAATGGCTCCATTTGAGAAGAAGCTGTATGGGAACTGGGTCATGAAATGTTTAGACGTTCAAACAATCATACTCCAAAGCCAGATGAATGGCGTTTTGATCTGGAACAAGCGCAGCTTTCGACCGACTAAACTGATGCACCATCGTGTGTGAAATCGGAGCAATCGCCGCTTCTTTACCTGCACTCCGCCGCGACGAACACAACGCATTAGGGCCCGATCAAAGCGCTGTAATCATATTTGGTGAAGGAGACCTTTTTTTTTTTTGTTGTCATATAATTTGATTTGCTCGGCGAGTGGCCACGGAGTGCCGCTCGTTATCATCTGAATAATTCATAATGAATTGTGTTTGTCATTTCTGCTCGGTTATTATCAAATCTCTTTGGTGTCACGGAACAAATGAATTGAACAGATAGAGGTTAATATCTTTCAAGCACATATTTTTCTTATGCTGGCGGTGACCCAGTGTCATCTTTATTTCAACATAAAGAGGTTGTCAGGGTTGTCCAAACACAGCCAAACCATTTAAGATACATTTTATTTGATATTGAAGCAGTAATTTCTAATAACTGAAAATACCTCCTGCACACAAAGAGACTAAATATTTGATCCAAGGAGATTTATTGGTCGACTTGTCGCAGTGGCGGGAACATGTGGTTATGAAACAACAGAGTATTACATTCTGGCTAGAGGGGGAGGCTGAATGTCTGATTCTACACTGAACTTACATTGAACTAATATCATTGAATAGTTCAATGATTTTACATTGAACCAGATCATGATAAATAGCCTGTTTTGGTTTAAATATCTTATTAACAATGCTCTTCATAAAAATATCTTGCCATGTAGACTAAGTTGCGCTATCCAAATGTGCGGGCTCATCGGAGCAGCATCCTGGCCATGGCATCAGGAAGCCAACAACATGGCTACTGTTTCAAAATCAAGGATTACATTTATAAATCAGAGAACTCGCATAAGAACGTAGCGCTTTCAGAACGCTGAATATGTTTAGAATATATGAAGGATTGTCAAAATCAGCAGGGGGAGGAGCAACAGCTAAGCGACAGTCACATGTATGTTGGACAACAGTTAAGTTGTTTTTACGATTTTATCTGTCTATATGCAAAAGAAGATTAAACAGAGGGGGATCAATGAGCAAATAAAAACATGACAATAAGTTGACTATAGACAAGACTTCAACAATCAGATTCCACTGTGAACTCTTAGTCGGGGACACCAGATATAATAGATTCTAGACTCAGTCTCTGCTCTTTGTTCTCACCACCTTTTAAAAATGTTTGCTACTTTAGGCTGTAATCGACTGTTGGCTTCATGTGTGTGAGTGGAGACGTGATGATATGAACGAAACTGGTGAGAAAATTGCAGTGCGCTGGTATTATTTTCTTATTCGATCATTAACCGCAGCCTGGCTTAACTGACCTCCCCCCTCATTCTGATGAAAAGCTGTCTCTGAACAGCTTCCGGCCCTTCCTGCACTCATCTCTCCATCCACCATCTCATCCAAATGTAGTCTTGTGCCATTGATTTCCCGTGTAGCGTTGTAAATTACTGTAATCATAGCCCACGGTACTGTTCGCCAAGTGTGTTATCTCTGCAGTTACTCAGTTATTCATGTGCTTCTTTCTGGCTGCCAAGACTAAATGATCTGCGAGTGTTGGTGGGAATTATACTTATGTGGGTCTGGATTTTCATAATGCTGAAGCGTGTTACCAACTTAAAGGAATACTTAACCAAGAAATTACCATTTCTATATCACTTACTCTCCCCAGGTTCCCTTAAATTCTTGAAGAGAATTTTGTTTTTCTCTCATGCCTCCACAGTGAACGGAAAATCCTGAAACAGAGAAACGTCTAGATGAATTGAAGTGAATGGGGGCGGCGTTTAACAATCGTAAAACTGCAGCGTAATCTAAGCCTCATCAATCATTAATTACTCGTATGTGAACTACTTTCCAAACGAGACTCTACTACATAGAATTTCTAGGCGTAACCAAGGACTGGAGCACATTGGTGACCACAGGATTCTATTTGCTTCTGTAGTCTTTGTCAGGGTGTGATGCCCAGCATGCACTGGGGCCAAGTGGGGAATTCCTGGGATTAGAACTTGCATCATGAGGTAATGCGGTACGTCATTTAAAAAATATTTTTATAATATTATCATTAATAAGTTCTGGGGCCTCATTACAGAAAAATATTCAAAATGCTTGTCCTGTCTCAACTTAAGTTTAAAATAAGGGAAACATCCTATCTTCCTGTTACAGAAATCTCAGAATTCCTATCGTATCTTAATTTAAGAAATCCTAACAATAACTGTCAATTAGATTCTTCAATCGGCACTCGTCCTGTCATGCCTGTATCTATGTTTATAATGTACCGGTAGGCTACTCCAGATGGACAAGCCATAATAAGTTACCCACTTAGCAAAAAAACAAAAAGCGTTTGTGGTCTGTACGACCACTGGCAGAGCCCCATGCCTCCTTGTAGGCCACTCCAGAGTGGAGTGCGTCCAAAAGTTAGGACGATTCTGTAAAATCTAAATTCCTATCCTAAGATAATGTAGGACTTCTTTCCTGAATGCAGTTAATAAATATGTTTCTGGAACACCAACAATCCTAAATGACATCCTAAACTGAGCTAAGATAGGACCTCAGAATCAATCTGTAATAAGGCCCCAGGTGTCTACACTGCTGCTCCGTCTGAGTTGGTTTGGACGTCTGATCAAGATGTCACCCGAATGTTCAGGGGGTTTGGGAGGAGCCCTCCCGAACAAGCTGGCAGAATATTCCAGCCGACCTGGGAATGCCTCAGGACCCCCCAGGAAGAGCCGGAGGCTGTGGATGGGGAGACGTCTGGACCAAACTGATTAGTCTGCTGCCACCGCCACCTGGAGAAAAGCATTGACGCATTGATGAATAGGTGGAAGGTGGCAGGATAGGTTGTTCAGACAGCTGTTAGCTCTGCTGTGATGTGGTTCACCTGCTTCTTAGGGGAATTATCTCTCTGTGTTCACCTCCTAGCAGCTAACTTTGTCCGTCTGCAGTTAGGCTCTCAGCAGGTGGCATGCAATGGGTTTATCGGAGCAGCTACCTGCTGCAGTTGGACACAACTCCGATGAGAGCCACGAGACTGAACCGTGACGGTGAAGTTGAAGGCCGTAACAACCAAAACAAAGAGGCTGAACAACGCTAGAAGTTAGGCTGGAGATATACTTGGTTTTTAAGCATGCGTTCGTGCCGTGTAAGCGACAGGATATGCGAAGGCAGCATCATCTAATAAAATCTGTTATACCTCCCTCATACAATTTTCAAATTAGTGCAGCTTTCATTTCTGCATCAATGTAGCTTCTCATAAGCGAATATTTCCCTAAACTGCCGTACGAGTTCTCTTGGTAAAACTCTTTTGATGAGTGCAGAGCACGTCTTCTCCTTTTTACTGCTTTATGACACAAGTGCAACCCCCAAACAACTCAGCAGGCTTCTCTCTCTCTCTCGCTCTTTTTTTTAAACTTATTTAGAAATTGGGCTAGCATCTCTGGGACTGTCAAGAGTTTACACCCGTGTTAGTGATTCTGTTTCTTCTGTTTTATGGATTATCTACATTGACTGGTGTGCAGCAAAGCCTAATATAAGGCTAATACGGTTAATGCAAAATAAATGCTGTGCTTAAAGAAAATGATAAGAGATGGATGGACTGACGGACGGTCATTCTATACTTTCTCTCAGGGAAAGAAACAACTATAAGTATGCAAGTCATAACCTATAAGGTATCACGGACTGATGATGATGTCATACTTTCAGAGAAAACATTTTCAAATCTTGATTGATAGTTATCCACTTTAGCTACAGGAGTCAAACACGTCTGACAATGTGTGATGACAATACTTAATAATTCAAGAGCTGACTCGGTAATTGGACTTGTGTTTGTGGCTGACACTGCCAGACACCCACGTGGTGTTTATCCAGTGAGAGAAATACTGTCCGGCAGCAGAGTCTGATTAAAATCCTTATGCCAACATAATGACTTGATGCGACTCGTTCTGAACAAACACGTGAATAATTGGACTTCAAATCTGTTACCATGCGGCGAACATTTACACAGCGATTATTATTTATTCGTCGGCATACACGCATTGTTTGGTAAACACTTGTGCTGACACTTGGAGCTGTGAAAAGCCGGCCTTCGGTGCGAGGAGGAGCCGGTGTGAAGAGCCAGCAGCTTCTTTTATCTTCTTGTGTGTTGACCTGAACCCACATCCCTGTGATACAGTAACACAGGACTCAGCTCTATGTCGAGTCTTACGTTTACGTAGCTTCTGAATTCATTTATTTATATTTATTTTGTCAGTCTGTGTGTACCTCATGAATTATGTATGACCTATTTACAGAGAACCACCATTAAGTCATGAATATATGTATAGTATAATAATGTTTGCGTAAAATTGTGCATCGAAAACATATTGTTATATTCACTGTCTGCTGCGAAAGTCACACAGCTTCTCCTCTTACCAGGTGGAATTAAATTAATTAAATTAAAACAGAGCCGATATTATTAATCCTGTTATTATCATACTATCATTATTATTCTTACTTTAATTGTTATTCTTCTTATCATGATTATTATTGTTATTATTCATACTATTCTTAATATTATCAATATTATACACTATCATTGTTATTAGTCGTACTATTCTTGTTATTATTCTTACTGTTATTCTTATCATACTATCATTGTTATTATTATTCTTACTTTTCTTACTATAATTATTATTTATAATACTATTATTATAATAATTATATTATGTATGTATATTTTTATACATACTGTATGCACTATTCGGCTGTATAATATATATATATATATATATATATATATATATATATACATATATATATATATATACATACATATATATATATGAATAATTGCTGTTGAGTCACAACCACAAAACTCTGGATTAAACAATTTATTGTGGGTTCATACACTTCTTCTATGTGTTAAACAATGATGCAGAGTATGCATTGAATTATATTAAAAAACTCTTTTTGGAGAAACAGATCTTTAGACAGTGACAATATTTATTTCACTTAGTATAATGAGCACCTTCGCCTCAAACATCCCCTTTGAGATGAACACAGCTCTACTTTCTCTGTCCTGTTACAATGGTGATGTGATACAGGCTCCTAGACGCTCCAAAACCACAGTTACTGGAAATAGTGATGGTGTAAGTGGTGGCAGTATTAGTGACAGAAGTAGCATATTTATTTCACTGTACATCAGCAGGTTAGTATTCACATTTCTCTCCTTCCTCTGACCTTATTTTGAAAGAAAGAAAAAGCATTTTATTGATACAATAGTTTTCTTGTGTGTGAGAGAGAGCTTTTTCTCTGACGGCTCCATAATGAGAGCACAGCTTCCCCCTCACAGCGCGAATGTGTCTGAATTCTAAAGTCTGTCAAATGTTGAAATGCAAAACCAACTTATTTAGACTCACAGAGACTACTTAATGTCCGCTTCACATTTGGCTGCACTGAAATGATTTTTTTCTTTAAAAATGAACATGGATGCACTGTCACATATAACGACGTCTCCTCTCATTCTACCTGCAGAGACCTGATGAGAAACCTGGTTATACACGACTAAGAAACAGACTCCTGGCTAATGTCTGGCTGCAGAAATCAGCTTTTTCTCCCTCCTCCCCCCCATTACGGACACAAGATTTCTTGTTTCCATGACTCTGAAGAAATCTGCAGAAAGCAGACAGTAAGTCCAATGCATGTAAACACACTGGAAATTTGACCCAGGCCCCTGATCAGGTGCCGTTTTGCGAGACAGAAGGCCTCTATCTCTCTCTCTGACACTTCTCCAGAAATCACTCGAGGAGGTTTTTCAACAGGACACAAAAATGCAAAAATATTGCCTACGAATAATTTTGAAAGGTAAAACCGGACCGAGTGGATCTGGTCTGCGCTGCTTTTTTCACGGTTTTGAAAGGAGTAATAAAGTTTTCTGTTGTGGTTCGGACTACGCAGCAACACGACCTGTTCTGTTGATCGGTTGATGCCTTTAATTGCAGTGCGAAAGCTCCGAAAAATGAACCTCGTCCCGAAAAAAAAAGCACTTTTTTGCCACGTGGTATTTGTGTTCTGTGTGAAGGTCTTCATGACAAAAACAGTTAGAATAAATATATTGATGCCCCCCTGGTGTGTAGAGGCCTTTAGAGCGTATTAATCACACTGCATGGGGATGAATTTGTAGACCTTTTTAAAATTCTGTCAAACAAAAGTGTTTTTAGTGGAAATAACAAAGAACATAACTAAAACCACCAACAGTTGCAGGCGGAGTGAACTGACCAGGCTCAGCTCTCACCGATTGTTCACTTGATGAAACATGCTGGTGGAATTACAACCCTGCAAGCTCCGCACGTGCCTTGTTTCCAAGGTTGTTCACAAAGACTTCATTATGGCCGTGCAGAGATTTACACAGATCTGAAAGCTTGTTAATGAATTTGTATTGTTGCTACTTAAACGACTGAAGCGAACTCCACAATAAATGCCGGGGCGGTTGAATCCATCTGCATTGTCTGGCCGCTCCCTCGTGACGCGGACCTGCTGCCGGGCGATAAAAAACGTCGAAGCTGTTCTTGTCGTGATCGGCTTTGTGGCTCGGTCCGCGGGACATCCGGGGGTGGGACACACCGCCGCTCACAGAGAAGTCAATCGGGGGACAGCGTAGATGGTCGTTAGCAATGGGCGGTTCTCACCGTCGCCGCGGGGATGGGGCCGCCGGCCGATAATTGGGCGTGGGACTCGGTGGCAACAAAGCAACGCGACCTTCGTAATGAGATTAATGATGTTGTGTTAGGTCTTGTTTCACCAAGGAGAGGATTATCTCCTAACAGCCCTCCTAAGGTGAAGGAAAGGACAATTACTCACACACACAATCATCAGGCACATTCCCTATTCAGGCTGAGCTCTAAATGATGTTCCAGAGCTGGGTCAGGGCTCATCCCCACAGAAAGAAGAAAAAAAAAAGCAATTTACTCAAAACCTCAGCAATGAGCATTAAGGAAGTCAAAGTCAATTGTTTTCAACCTGAGCGTTGCAAAGTTCACACCGACTCCTGATCAAACACCTCTGGGTGAATATAAATATGCTTCTTGTATGTGACCGACCCGAGTAACGACGCTTCGGCGTTTGTCAGAGATGAGCCCTGGATGAATTGTCTTGAGCTCTGCCCGGTGACGGAGTCGCTTCACGCAGCGAGATCTAACTCTCTCTCCTCTGTCCTGATTCTCCTGGACCTGTCTGCGGCATTTGACACTGTTAACCACCAGATCCTCCTATCCACTCTCGAGGGGATGGGCGTTTCAGGCTCTGCACTCTCCCTGTTTGCATCCTACCTGACAGGTCGATCCTACCAGGTGTCATGGAGGGGCTCTGTGTCGGAACCACGCATGCTGACTACGGGGGTTCCACAAGGCTCAGTCCTGGGCCCCCCTCTCTTCTCGCTCTACACAACATCTCTGGGTTCTGTTATTCGCTCGCATGACTTCTCCTACCATTGTTATGCCGATGACACCCAGCTGGTCTTGTCATTTCCCCCCGGGGACACTCAAGTGGAGGCACGCATCGCTGCGTGCTTGGCTGACATCTCGAAGTGGATGACGACACACCACCTCAAGCTCAACCTGGACAAAACCGAGCTACTGTTCCTCCGGGGAAGGGTTGCCCGCACCGAGACCTGTCCATCACCATTGATGATACCGTGGTGACGCCAACTCGGACTGCGAGAAACCTGGGTGTGACCCTGGATGACCAACTGTCGTTCTCAGCAAACATTGCATCGGTTACACGCTCCTGCAGCTTCCTGCTCTACAACATCAGGAGGATTCGGCCCTTCCTCACTGATGAGACGGCGCAGGTGCTAATCCAGGCTCTTGTCATCTCCCGCCTGGACTACTGCAACTCACTACTTGCCGGAGCCCCGGCATCGGCCATCAGACCTCTGGAGGTTGTCCAGAAAGCTGCAGCTCGCCTGGTGTTCAATCGCCCCAAGTTCTCCCACACAACTTGCCTTCTCCGTTCTCTACACTGGCTACCTGTAAGAGTCCGCATCCAGTTTAAGACTCTGGTGCTAGCCTACAGGGCAGTGAAAGGAACAGCTCCTTCCTATCTCCAGGTCATGGTCAAGCCCTACACCCCGGCCCGACCACTTCGCTCTGCTACCTCGGGGCGACTGGTTGCCCCATCGCTCAGAGGTCCCTGCGGCCAATCGACCCGGTCGCGGCTGTTTTCTGTCCTGGCCCCACAGTGGTGGAATGAACTCCCCACTGACGTCAAGACGGCAGAGTCGCTGCCCATCTTTCGGCGCAGGCTGAAAACTCACCTCTTCAAGAAGGCCTACCCTTCCGCTTAGCACTTACTTAGCATCTATTGTATTCATACTAGCTTATTGCACTTATTGTTTTTATATTAGTTTGTGGCACTTATTGCATTCGTTTGTTTCTGCACTGTACGTTGGCTCTGGTTTATGCTCTTAGATGCTTGTTTGAGGAAAGGACATGCACTTATTACTTCTGGTGACTAGTTGTTCTCTCGAAAACCGATGTTGAATACACCTATTGTAAGTCGCTTTGGATAAAAGCGTCTGCTAAATGATTGTAATGTAATGTAATGTAATGCCCTCTGAACACCCGGAAAATATTCATCACAAGTCGCTCCTAGGACCGCGTGCGCTCCGATCCCCGGGGCCGATCTATCTGTCAGACGCACTCAGGACCGCATGTTGGTGATTGTCAAGATGGATCCGTGGAAAATCCCACGCAAAGGGAGGGCGAGTGCATCAGCAGGTGAATGCAGTTTATTTAAGGGACCCAGCTAGATTTATTGTTAAACAAACGTTATTTATTTAGGTGCAGTTTTCAGGCCCTGACACACTTTGGGCCCATTGGCGAGCGTCTGTCGCGCTACTTTTTGTGTCATGCACCACAGTATTCAATTCAATGTATTATGTATAGCAGCAGAGGGCTTTAGAATCTTTACAACATATGACATCCCCCACCCCCCCAAAAAAAGTATGAATAATGATAATAAAAGCATTAATGATAGCAGTAATAGTAATAGAAGTGTGGTTAACAATGATGGCACTAGTCTGCCCATGTCGGCAGCTTTTTTGGCCGATTCAGCATGGTGAAGAGAAACGGAAGTGAGGAAAGCAAGATAGTCAAGAGGGCACACACAGAGGGCTCCTCCCACTTTTCATCTCCGTCTCATCTGATTCCAATATGCAAGTATTTCTGGAATGAAGCTAAGTCATGTGCGAGAGTGGTGGGAAAAGGTTCTGCTTTGTTTCATGTGTGTGTCATAACAACTGCATGTGTATTATCCGTAGCCGTAGGTCTCCGGTGTTCCTCTCATGCAGCCGCAGAACGTACACGGTAAGTGGCCGTTAGCTGGAGTCTTCGCGGGGAGTTCAAGTGCAACATTTTAGCCAAGACAGGTGACATTGAGCAGTCACAGAAACAATATCTCGAATAGATACCACATACCTTAGCAACATTTATTTATGCCATCAACCAAGACCGAAAATAACCACCAACTTACCTTGTAGTCTGTGGCTTCGCCCTCTCCTTTGTTCTATCTTTATAAAGTACTGAGGTTGAGTCGTAGAACCCGTCTTCCATTTCCGAATCTCTCTGACGTCAGGATAATCTCGACGTTGATGGGCTTGCATGGTCATGCAAAATCTTCCTCTGAAGTTCAAACATGTATTTGCTTGCCTGAGGCAAATTTGTGTGCATTTGCGACAGAAGCCAATGCGGAAGTGTCTTAAACTTGCATTCTCTCTACTTACCAGCAGGGGGCGACTTCTCTGCTTACAAAAATAAGTCCGATTGTCTAGAAGTCTATGAGAAAATGACTACTTCTCTCTTGATTTATTACCTCAGTAAACATTGTAAACATGAGTTCATGGTCTCAGTTTCTAGTGTCAAGTCTTCTTCAATACAGCATGATGTTCATTTAGTAAATGATGGTCCATTTAGAGTCAAACAGACCATAAAGCAGAGTATGCTTTAGGGCGGGCTTACTGTAATTGACAGGTTGCTGGCGCTACCAGAGCTGTATACGGCGTCTCTATGTCACTGCTCCACATTCAAAATATGGTCACTTCCGTTCGTTGGTTGCAAAAAAAAAACATGGCGATGCGAAACCGCCAAACTCGAGGCTTCAAAGCGGCAGTCCACAAACCAATGGGTGACATCATGACTACGTCCACTTCTTATATACAGTCTATGGTCAGAACACATCCTAGACGTTCTGTACCGGCTCGTCACTTCTTACTGAAATCAGCTGCCTGCAGTGATGATTGCAGACCAGAAAAACAAAATGACTCTGTGCTGCTGTGGGGAACTTGAGTTGGAGGATGATTCTCTGTGGATCTGTCATGGTGAGTGACACCTTTTACATTACATTAATTTGATCCATTGTTGATGTAAAAATATGACTTAGTGCAGCTTTAAACCAACATAAAACGATTATGATTTTTGTTAGCCGTCAACAGCCACAGCTCTCATGAGGTTTAGAGTGTGCAAATATTAAGAACTAAACGCAAGCGGAGCTGAAATCAGCTCTCTATTGTTTCAGAAATAGTCGGGAAATCACTGTTGCAGTCACACACAGACAAACGTTCCTTTATTGTGTATTTATGGACAGTTTGCACATTTATGGTTTATCATTAGCAACAAGGATGATTCATCAACCGTAAGAAAACCTCTGAGTTGCATTATTTGGAAAAAAAACAAATGAGCATGAATAAATAATGACACGTGAATAAATCCGGTTGCTGATCTCTTCTTCCTCCCAGTGACTGAACTTGCTGTATACATTATAAATCAATTCATCTAGCAAAAACATATCCTAAACTTTATAAAATATGGGATTTCGGTTCAAGTCCAGTGTCTCCAAAAGCATCCTAAAGAAGAAAGTAAATCGTTTGAAACCAGTTGTGAAATGCCACTATAATACATGATCAAGAAACATCATAAGGTTCTTCCCTAATAAAAACTGACATCGATCATCTAGAGCAGGGATTCCCAAAGTGTGGTGCGTGCACCCCTGGGGGTGCGCGAGCTGCCTCTAGGGGGTGCGCAAGAGGAAAAATGTAATGGTGTTCTAATGTTGTAATAATTCATATTAAATATAATTAAAAAAAATTTAAGTGGGATTTTTCACAAAATAAAAACATGAATTATAAAAATTCCCTTTGTAAGATTTGAATTTAAAATTAAAAACTTACAATTTAATAAATAAATGCACTTCAGCTCCTGCCGCCAGTCTATTACACACTAGCTAGCCTAGCTTGTGCAGCTAACGTCAGCTATGCTAAACTGGCTGAAATCAGGGAAACTGTCAGGTGGGACATCTGAAGCCATCAGTCATAAAAGAGGAGGGACAGAGAGAGAGAGGAATCGGAGGTGAGAGAAACGGAGAGGTGCGTTGGGGAGAGACCGGGAGAAGAAATCGAGCAGGAGTCAGAGAAAGATGAGACGGAGGAGACCGAAAAGGAGGAAGGGATAGTACAGACAAATCGGGAGCACATAGGTCCATCGCGGAGTCAAGGTGAAACAAGAGGAAACGAGAGTGAGCATCAGACTGGGACAAAAAAGAGGAAATATGATGAAAATTATCTGGGCCTGGGCTTCACTTGAATTGGCAATGCAGATTGCCCAAAGCCACAGTGCGTGGTGTGCAGTGAGGTTCTGGCTAACAGCTGTGTGAAGCCCTCTTATTTACGTTGCCACCTGAACACCAAGCATGCCAGTGCAAGTCAAAAGCCCCTTACATTTTTTATATCGAAATTGGAGGAGTTACAAATCAGCCAAAAACAACTGCAGTCTCATTCATGTGTTGGGTCTACAAAAAACGCACTACGGGCTTCATATCTGGTCAGTTACAGAATAGCAAGAAAGGAGCTACCTCACATAATCTTATTGCTCTTTAAAAGTGTCGCCTTGTGTAACTGAAATGTATTGAAACTTTGTTGCAGTGTTTCAGGGCGTTTTCACACCTGTAGTTCGTTTGCTTTGTTCCGATTCAGGGATTAATATGATACAATGTTGCAGTTGCCCCTTTCTTCGGTTTGTGTTCACACTGCAACATTTAACAGCGGACTAAATCTTGTAAACAAACGGCACGCGCGAGCAAACTGTTCTCTCATTGGTCCGATTTTTATGCGGCTATAAATAGGCTCTGTTGCTTTTTTGGGGGGATTGGGGGTGCGTGAACCCGGTCGGGATGTAGAAGGGGGTGCGTGGCCTAAAACGTTTGGGAACCGCTGATCTAGAGGGAAACCTACGGCTGCACAAGAAAAAAAGACACATTCTTTTGATGGCACGGGGGTATAAATCTGGGATGATTATGTACTCTCGAGAGCGTTTAGATAAAAACATTCTACTTACATGTTCTTCATCACCTTTTCATCAACACTGAGGCATAACAGCGTGATCACATTTACTCAGAAGTAACACTTTATTTTACAGTCTGTGTAGCTTATGTGTACTATATGCCCATCATTCATACAAAAAAAAGTGTCCTCTGGGGTAAAGAATTATTGCACTGAATGGTATTAGTGCTGACGTTGCTCCGAAATACCCACTGAATTAAGACACGTTTCTGTGCCATGTAATTCATTTCAAATGCCAAGACGAGAGCGCCTCCAGGTGCAGCACGCCCTCCCAGCTAAATGTGACTCTGGATACTTTCAAACGACAACTTGGGGTATAGTGGACTATCCGCCCTAATGCGTGTCTAATTTTGGTTGAAAGCTAAAAAGATTTATCATATACTTATGTTGGGTTAATATTTAAAGAATTTCAATGATTAGCATTTTTAAGGGAAATTTTAAGGACATATAAAACTGCTGTACAGCACTTAAGAATAGATTTTGACAGAAATTCATGAATTTCTGTCAAATTCGACTGACTAAGCCAACATTAGGTGCTTAGTGGCTACGTGCATGTTTAGCATGTTTAGCACTGAAACCGAATTCAGCCGACGGATATTTTGCCCTGCCTTCTTCTACTGATGATTCTTTCACAGACACATCTGACGGATGTTATATTCTAGCAGCGGTTAAATAACATAAAACATGTGCTAAACGTATTAGTGCTCCTCCTGTTGTACAGCTAGCTGACACACCCGATAATGAAGTAGAAGCTCGAGTTAGCATCTAGTGGCCAGTTAGCATTAATACCACAGACGTATAAAGAGATACAGGAAGAGATACTTTGAAACAAAATGGACATAATGGCCAAACCGTGTAATTACAACTTCCGTGTCCGTCACTTTTTCCCCATAGAATTTCATTGGGGAAGAAACGTCTGTAAATTTAAATTTTCCAGTACAAACACTGTAATAGCCCTTATTTAAATCATTAGGTCCTAAAAGTTGTAAAATGCACTGATAGCCAAATATACAGTTCCTTCCTTTGGCATAATGAACGCGCATCAGACCCACGGGACTGTGCCAACCTGCATGCTCATATGACATACCCGGTTCATCGACTTCATGCGAGCTGTATGAGGCTGTAATAGTGAATATACAGTATTGGCTGTAATTTGTCACTTTTATTATTTTATAATACATCCATTGGCTGTATGTCGTAAAGCCTGGAATGTGGATGTATTAACATCTCTATTCTAAACAACCGGCTATTGGCTAGTAGGTTACTAATGGCACTGGGAGCACAACATAAACAGAATTTAAGGTAGTATTGCTAACACACGGGGCAAAGGCACAGGGCACAAGCTCTTATTATACATCCATGGGCACAAGTTTTGATATGGGTTATTCTTCTGATCCGGATTGTGATGGTGGTCCTGCTACGAGCACGCAAACTGTCGTTCATGTGAGCAAGGCGGGGTTGTAGGTAGTGAGCTTGGCATTATGGGCTCCATGGATGCAGAAGATCCGGGTAATTTAATACCCAGATTTAACTTGTTAATATATATATATATATATTTAATATATGATAACTTTATTTGCTTCATGCCCCAGAGTGCAACTTTCATAGGAATGAACGGGGTCCCGCCTAAAAAGCTGTATCCAGTTCTCTTTATACATCCATGGTTAATACCAGCTGCAGTTCAAAATACAACTAATTGATGTTAGCTTTGAATATCATACATTTAAAATACATTTTCAATATATGGGATCTTCCAAATGCATTTCAAAAATGCCTTTAAGCTCAATGAAACGTGTTTCTGTATCTAAAAGGTAATGAAAAAAAGCATGTGCACTGGCATGCCTTGAGAAGTATATAATGTAATATATTAAAGATTTATTTGAAATAGACTTTATAACATTTGAAATATATATATTTTTAGTAGTTTCAAATATATCTGAACTAGATCAAGAATAGGATTGAAAGAGTTTGACAAACTAATCTTAACTGAGGGTCCACCTATTAGCTGCTTCTCAGTTTTCATTAGCACACTAAAATATGCTCCGTTTGTGTGAAACTTTGGTCACATGACGGCGAGTAGTCATATATGCTAAGTGGTAGTAAGTGAACCTTTAATTTGTAATTCTAAATTCATAATTCAGAGCACGTCTATTGCCTCTAAACGTCTCTCAACATGGACACGGCTGAGTGGGTGGCTAGAAGCTAACAGTGCTAACAAATCCAACAGCACAAACAACGGCTACAGTGCTGACAGAGCTAACGGTGTTTACGTGATGGGTGAAGCAGAGTGGCAGCCATTAGCTAGCCAGTGTGACACAACAGAGAATCACATGCACTTCAAAAGGCACGTGGGCCGATCCGGTTATGTAGACAAAGCAAGGAAAAGCTGGAATAGCAACACTCACACAGAGGGAGAGCGACTTCATCCTCTGCTCCGGTGGATATTTCTCCACTTTGTGTCGTTTTGCTGCTAAATTAATGCTCTGAATCCCGTAAGAAGATTAATTTGTCAAACTACTATTCCCAAGGTCAAGAATAAACTTTCACACTGAAAACTGAAATAGATTTGCTATTCTTGAAATGCATTTAACAAAACAAAACAAAATATTTGCGATACATTTAAACCTGATTTGAAATGCATTTTTAATATGATTACATTTGAAATAAGAGGTATCAAAATAAATCCCCAAATATACTGAAAATGCATCAGATGCAGCATTTTTCATGGTATTTGAAGTTATTTTGTATCTAAACATATTGCCTCTAATTTAAATATATTTTCCTTTCTGTCACGGTGAAGAAAGTTGGAAAGGAAATCTCATGAGCGCGCAACCTACTACACAAACTAATGTTAAATATCTCTTTCTCTTCTTTTATACTTTAGTAGTCTTTATTTACGTACTATTTTTCAATGTGTACATCGTGACTCCAGTTGAGAAGTTTTGTGACACAACTGCAAAGCCTCCACAACACAGAGGGGTTGTAGAATAAAGTGCACTGTAACTGAATCACACACACATCTTCCGAGTACAGCAGTTGTGCGCCACGCAGCTTCACACGCGGCGCACAAGGTGCTCTGGGGCGGAGAAATGTGCCTCTGGTTGGTATTAATAGCCTGGGGTGAAATAGGTCTTCTCCGCTGATGGAGACGATCTGGCAACTTGGGTGAGCCCTATCTCACTTTTTCTCCACTTCTCTCGGTCTCCAGCCTCATTCTGGGCCTCAAGTCTCCTCAAGCTTGTACTGCGAGTGTCATCAGAAACCTGCCCCCTCGTCCCCATCCCCACCCTCTACATCACTTCATGTACTATCGTCTGGTTCACTAAATCATATTTCTCTGATAAATTCAGGACTGATAAATTATCTTCTCTCTGCTGGCAATTCAATTAAAATAATTTGTGGTAATTAAGGCAGTCTTTCCATTTGTAAACAAGATGTTTAAACTCAAACAATGGGTTCGGATTGGAAAATAAAATAAAAAAATGAAAGGTCGGACTTGTCCCAAAGAAGTCATGTGTTTTACCCGCTCCGCAGTTAAAACCTTTCTCGTTTTGTTCTTCAATTTCTTCGGGGGAAAAAAGTCTTGTAAAGTTCCCACACATCTTCCTCTCCCGTTCATCGGATCATCTTAAATTCCACGGAGTCCCTCTAGGCCTTGTACAAGCCTGGGTTTCTAGATTTTTAGCAGAGAGAAACCTCACTGTTGGGAGTTATACGTGCACGGACGGCACACTCTTGTTGAGGACCTGCGCCCTCATCAGCTGGACGCTGGTCATGATCTTCTTCTGGTGGCCCATCAGTGTCACCCCAAGCCGCTGGATGTCCCTGCACGACACACACACACACACACACACACACACACACACACAGAAATCTGAGTTGTAGTGATCCATGACGAAAAAGTGAATTCTCAGGTAGTAGCCACAGGGCCTTTTGGTACCTCAAAAGCCGACAGAGAACAACAAATAAAAAAAGAATAATATGATAATGTTGCTCTGTAACTGCTGGATGTGTAAATGAGCAACATCAACTTAAAGGAGCAGTGTGAAGGATTTAGTGGCATCTAGTGGTGAGTTTGCAGATTGCAATCAACTGAATACCCCCAACCCCCCCGTGCCCCTAAGAGTTCAGTTCACACAGATTAAAACAACCTAGTTTGTATTAATTTATTGCTAATTGAATGCTATGGGATTTAATTAGTCTCAAAACTTGTGCATATAACAGTAAGCAGTATATATACAGTATATATGTACAATCTGCGAGCGGACCTCGAGAAGGAGCATTTCTGCATTTCGCTCGCTCGGAAATTTGACTTTAGGAGGCGGGGCTGGAATAGAAAGTGGTGGATGTCTCTGCTGCTTTGGTTGCACTAGCCATGCCGGGTGACGTAAATCCTTCGGTGCCTTAAAACACTGCGTGAGCATCGTTACCGCTCGCTAGTCTCAAACGGATACGTTCAGTTCACCGCTCACCAAAAACAACTCCACTGGACTCCCCCCTCCTGCACAGATATTTAGCATGAAAAGCTTTCCAGTGGCTCAAAGCACAGCACTCTTATCTGAACAGGCCTTTTACTGTGAAACACAGCTGCAGGAACTGTTGAGCTTCACTCACAGTAGCTTGACACGGATCAAAGAAAGAGTAGAAGCGATTAGAGTTATTTTGTGAATTTGAACAGTACCTCAGATTCTGGGAAGGATATTTCACCCTCCATCGCTTCCTTTTACCAGTTCTTCACTTGTTTGTGGCCTGCACAAATGATCGTATCATTTGATAGACTCTTCCAATAATTTGGATATCAGCTTTTATTTTAGACACAATGCACGATTTGCTGCAAGAGGACCAGAGTAATTTCCCTGGCTAATTAAAGGAGAGATGATGGTAGTTGTGAAGGACAGACTTGAAGGCTGATTGAAATAGAAACAAGCTAAGATCCTGAGGGTTTATCTTGCTTGTGAC
>NW_022280130.1:948375-954554 GCF_004355925.1 Anarrhichthys ocellatus
GGGGGGGGCAGCAGAGGTTCAAGGACTAGCTGAGGGTGTGTTACAGAAGTGTTTATTCAGATCTGTTGATAGCGGCAGAAAGACACCTAAAAACAGTCCAAAAAGTTTTGCAGAGTTCATTTACACACAACTTGAGTCAGAAATAGTATTTTGTTAGGTTTAAAAGTTTTAAAAGTTTGGCATTGTTCTTATTATTAAGTTAAATGAGCTGCTCATTGAACTGATCAATTAACAGTTAAAGGAATGTTTATTTTCTCCTTTCTAGAAAAATGAAGTTAACGTTGAATACACTGTTCTGTATGTACGGCAGTACCTCAGTGTTTCATTGGCTTTTCATTGCTTTGTTGCCGACTGCCGTGTGACTTTTCTCTTTCACCCCCAGAAACTTTAAATTGCATCCTCTCCGCCTTATCAAATCTGAATTAAGACGGTTTCTTTTCCCGCGGAACGATGACAAACAAGCGTTCCTTTCAACCTTGCTAGATAAAGTCGAAGAGGAGCAAACCCTCCAACTGGAAGAAAACATCTGGACTGCCTCGTTTATCATATATACTGACAAGATAATTGCAACAATAAAAGCATAATTCAAAAATGGGGTATGATAGTGAGATGTGATCAGAGACAGATTAAGGTGGTTTGGGGCCCCTGGGCTTATATTACCCATTAAAAGAAAGAAAAGAAAAAAAGACAACTAAGTCATTCCAGGAGATGTTTTGGGGAATAACCTGCTGGAAATGAAACAAAAGCACACGTGTGTGCAGGATGTACGGCTCTAAGGACACACACAGAGTCCCTGTTCACTCCTGGGATCAGAACATGTCTCTATAAACACGTAGGATATGTCATTTATGTTTGAAAAGAACAAAAGCGTTGATGTTTTTAACCAGTTTGTCAATCGATCACAATTCAGTCCTTGATTGATTTACATGTAAACAATAGTGTGGTAGTAACTGTGTGTATGCGTGCATGAAATTCATCTTTCAATGATTATTATGTGTGTTTCACTCCAAAAGCATTATGACCAATTATGAGCAATTATTTTAATTGATTTAATTTGGTATTTGCTGTTATTTGTTTTATTTATTGACTTACAGTTAATTCTGCTATGTAATATAGCAAGCTCAGACCTGTAACAAAATGATGATGTTGTTATTAATGTGAAAAATATAATGAAATGTCAGTATCAAAGGAGATACATCACAGAGCAGAGTCTAAAGATGCTCTAACTGCTGCTCACTGTGACTTTAAGAACCAGCAGTGGAGGACACCGTCAGTGGGGCGCAGCTAGAAATATGCAAAGAAAAAGGTGTGTGTGTGTGTGTGTGTGTGTGTGTGTGTGAGAGTGTGTGAGTGAGAGAGTCAGAGGAAGTAACAGGGAGCTGGAGAAATAGTTAGTAATGGCAACAGACTGTGGGCTTTTGACACCTCAGCTCATCCACATCATGGCTTCCACAGCCCACGTTAATCATCACACACACACTCGCACACACACACACTACCTGTACTGTCAGCCGTATCGATTGCAGGGTGGCCGGTGGATGAACCTGTCATGGCCAACATAGATCGGACTGGAGGATAATGAAGTCTTCCTGCCCTAGCTGACACGCTCTGAGAGAAAGCGGCAAGAAAGTGTGAGGGTGTGTGTGTGTGTGTGTGTGAGTGAAAAACAGGAAAGATGCTCCCGGGACAGCCCACGGGCGTTCTAACCATTGCCTGAATAAATTGGATGGAAAGAAGGCCCATTGTGAGTGGAAGACGTGATCTGTCATGGTGTCATCCAAACGAGACTCGTATGAAGGGAGAGGTCAGGGTGCTAATAAAGACCTAACCCACACACACACACACTCACACACGTACACACACCACTGATTGCACAGGAAGTGCAAGCTGACAGTCTTCAGCTATTTTCCTGGAAACATTTTAATCTCGCTGTAACATTGCTAAAAAAAAAGAAAGAATAAATTCGTCTTGAGTCTCTCTCCCTCTCTCCATCTTTCATGAGCACGAGCTCACAGCCTCTTTCTCTCCCAGTTCAGTGTTGCACAGTGAGTTACTGCCTTGATTGTTGAAGAAAAAAGGCTGCTGTTATTCCATATTTATCATATTGCCAAAACATATCCATGAAACGCTGTGTTAGCCCATTTCCTTGGCGTCTCTGCCCTGCCTGTGGCTCTCAGCCCCGAGCCCATTTGTAAATCTTTAAAAACCATCTCAACATATGTAGAGGCTCAACAATCTCCGAAAACATCTGGGCACTGTAGTTTTGTAGCCATCACTACTCAGACAGGAAGATATGGTTCATTTCTTCGGGACTATTTTCAGCCGTGGATTGATACACAGTTAGTGTTCCATTGAGTATCTAGGGCAGTAGGACACACATGTTTGAAGTCAAACGGCTTCAAAAAGGCAAACATGTGGCCAACGTTTACACACCCAGCAACATCAGTTAATAACCCTCTGAACCCTAATCCGTTTCAGGGACGTTTTTCGCTCCTGTTGCATTTTACTCTCTGTGGCTTCGATTTTCACTGCAATACACAAGTCCTGCACCTCTGTGGAAACAGCACCAATCATGGCTAGAAGCAGAGAGATGTGAAAAATGTCTTTGCAGTATAACATAGTTATAATGCCTTAAATCATAAAAAAAAAATTATAGAATTTATATAATCATAATTTATTTAACAACATTTGGCAAACAATGGAATCTATACATCCACATACATTTTGTCAAGTGTCCACAAGTATTACCAACCTTGGAAAAATTAAATGGAGGCTCTACGTGCTATATATACTGTATATATTGAACTATTTACATTTTTACAACCTTTTACATCAGCCTGCAGTTCAGCAGAAGTTTTCACAGTAGAATGTTGACACGTGACTGGTCATGGCTTCCTAGCCCTCATCACACATGATGTGTTCAAAGAGCTGCATGGTGTGATGATAACAGAGTATTGCTGTGTTGACGTATTTCTGTAGGCCAACCGAAAAGTTAGCGTCACACTGGTTCCTTTGACAAAAGAAAAAAACAATGGAATCGGCTCTTGGATTATTGCAGAAAATAAGTAACCTGACCCTCCAGATGTTTTGTTAAACAGAAAAGGGCGGGCACTTGGCAAGTGATTGGATGAACCATCTGCCAATCAAACTCTTACCGAAGCCAGTCGGGAGAAGAGAGGAAACATCTGTTCCGTGGAGAAGAGTCTTCATTGTGGTTCTTTGCTCTCTCTCAAGTACTCATAGAACTGATGCTTCTGCAGCATCTACGCCAGGGGTGTCAAACTCATTTTTACTCCGGGCCACATCAGCATCATGGTTTCCCTCAAAGGGCCGATTGTAACTCTAAGACTGTATAAATGTAACGACTCCCTAACATATTGTTAACTAACTCTCTGCATTTGATTATTGTTTATTCAAGTGTAAAAATATTGTACATGCAGTTATATAAATGTAAAATTATATTTAAGCACATTTCTGTTATTATAAATAAATAATAAATAATTTTAATTTAGGGTTAAGAAACCCACATTACTCTTTCAAAGATCAAACTTTTAAAGAAAATAACAAAGACAAATATCATCAAACACAAGTTATTACATTCACTTTGTTCAAAGCTATTTTTGTCACCTCTCTGCATCACTAATGTCCCTGCCGTCGTCCCGTGCATGGCAGCTACATCCAAGAGCTCCTCACTGAGAGTCAGGTCTTATAAACATGGATAGATGCTCTGTGTCCATGTTGTCTGTGCTTTCATCAACAGCTAATGAAGAAGACGAGTACCTGCTCATCTCTTAGCTAGCTGTGTTGTTAGATTGCTGCTAGTTCATGAACTCGGTCTGCGATGGTGTTTCTTCACAAACTGACATTTGTAAAAGTCTGTATCTGGTCGGAGCTCACCTGCTCACATACCTTTAGCATGCACTGGGCTGTAGCTTTTGTAAATATATTCTGCTGTGATTGCAGTCTGCCTTTTAATTCTTGGACAATTTTATGTTTTTCTTGGAGGCTAAATTTTGCTCCGTGTTTGGTGTCAAAATGCCGACGTGAATTGTATCCTTCATCACCGACACGCATCATAACACAGAAGACAGACCCGTTTTTCTCCTTCAAGCACAAACATGTATTCACTTTCCCATCTTTTATTACATTTTCTTCCCTCTGCATCAATTTTTCTCTTCGTGGACATTTTGGGATTATTTTTCGATCTTTTTCAACTCAATCACTTGTTGGAAAACCGCTTTACGGGCTGTTCCCTCTCCTGTCAAACTGTTGTGATAGTTTTAATGTCGGTACACAGACAACATGCTATCTCATAATTTCAACTTTCTATCTCATAATTTCGACCATGGGGATACTTTTATTTTCAAGTCTAACTATTTTTTTTCCAAAATAAAATATATATACATATATATATTTTTTTTTGCTGGCGGATTCGCGGGCCACATAAAATGATGTGGCGGCCGGATTTGACCCGCGGGCCTTGAGTTTGACACGTGTGATCTATGCTAACCTCTTCAGCCATTGCTGTTTAGAACACAGTGGCCTCCCCCTGACGTTGCACACATAAGCCATGCCCGTAGCGGACAGCAGCTTCTCACTGGATGCTGATTAGTCGGGACAAAAGACACATTACAAGATGGATTTTCGTTTGATCTGAGATCCCTTGATTCTAAAATAAGCTCTGTGGCAATTAAATGCTTATGATGCTTACAATAATCCTCACTCATTAATTCCACTTTTTGTGATTTTTGAAGCGTAAATGCAAAGAAGTCAAAAGCTACAACAGGCTTTAAACAAACTACACCACGGTCACATGACCACCACTGAGCTAAAGGCACACTAGTGTTCTATTGATGAGGTTGGTCGTCTCATTTAGCCACTTGTTAGCAACCACCTTTTTTAAGACATGCAAAAGCATTAAAGGTGTATTTACTGAATTTTGTATCATAGAACTAAACATTTAAACACATTTAAATGTGTCTAACCACAGACCTTATTTCATGCATCAAACCAAAAACCCATTCAGAAAACACATCTGATCTGAAAATGCTAAAACGCTAACAGGTTTCAGAGTTTTAGGACCTATTCCTGCAGCACTCTATTCTCTGTGGCTCAATCACGATGGGTGACCCCTTTCATATCGCACATAGTCATTTGAGCAATACTTCAAGCTTGGGGTAAGTAACATTGGATAAACCAGCAAGGGTACTCTTTTCCAATGAAAGTAGCTAGCAGTCGCTAAATCAAGCGAGAAAGTCGCCATGTCAGCAACACTCACAGCCCGTACTTTCAGGCCTCCATCCAAAGCCACTCCCCCGAAATTATCATTATGAAATTTGATTTGATTTCTTGATTGCCATTTGGGATGCAAAGAGAGTTTCAACAAAAATATTTTTAAAATACATTGCCCACCCGAGCATTGATTAAGTGCAGCTTTAAAGACACTCTACAGTATGCCTAAATGCAAAGGGAATACACAGACGAGGAGTACAATGAAAATATATAAACAGATGCCTGAGCTGCAGAGAGGAAAATGTGTGTCCCCGACCCCTGTCCCCCCACCGTCTGAAAAAGACTTCCCATTCAGGAAACTTCACGCTGACAATTTTAATCCATCTTCCTCCAGCGTGGACTTGACACTTATTCCTCTTGTATTCCCCGTGGGCAACCTCTCTATCTATTTCCTCCCCCCCTCTCCCTCTCACCTTTGCCCTACTCGCTCACTCACAGGGACATGTGTGTCCCCTCCTGAACAACGCTTCAATGTAAAAAAATAAAAACTGCAGGATAACAGCAGAGCCAGGCTTGATGTATTTACAGTAACAATAGATTTTGCACGATATTGCAGAATCCAAACTTCTCGACCGCTTCTTTTGGATCAAATGTAGCACACACACACACAAGCACCAAACCATAACAGCTTTTCGCGACATAATCGTCGGCTGACGGAAATCTTTTCCTTCCACTGCAGCTGCATTTTCTCCACATAAGACCATCAAAGAAGCTGCTGGCGCCTGGAGAAGAGGGTAGCTGAAAAACTGATGCTGCTAGCATGCAGCATTCATAACACCCTAAACTGTCAGGGTGGCAAAAAAAATGACCTTATATGTGGACTGTATGTGGGAATGTGTGTGTGTGTGTGTGTGTGTGTGTGTGTGTGTGTGTGTGTGTGTGTGTGT
>NW_022280130.1:954564-960837 GCF_004355925.1 Anarrhichthys ocellatus
TGTGTGTGTGTGTGTGTGTGTGTGTGTGTGTGTGTGTGTGTGTGTGTAAGAGTGAGTGTGAGAGAGTTAGAAGCTGTCAAAACATCCATGAGGTCTCGCGATGTTCTCACACACACACACACACACACACACACACAAACTGGCGGAGGCGTATCACTCACATCCACTATATTTACATGCACAAAAGATTCAGTTTTTTGCCCCCATTTCCAAAAAAAGACATTATTCCCACTAAGCTGTTTACGGGGCTAATAAAGACGAGTAATCCGTGAATATTCCTGTTTACATGCAGCCGTGCTTCACGTCAAACAGCCTCCCTCCACCTTTAACAACCTTTTTTGAAAAGGTCGGCGTTATCCAAAAAAACCTGTTGTCTCCAAAGCTTTCATAATATAACATCTAGTAAGTAGGTGTTTCTTTTGGGCGTGCATCTCTACAACGAGTCTGTTTGAGTACGAAGGGTAGAACCATACTTCCCCGTGTTCAACGGGCTGATGGTAGGCAGGCGAGAGGCCGTGTGTCGCCAACTGTGTTAAAAACAGCATTTGAGACGCATATTCCGTAGTCACTGCACACGAGTCAAAAAATGCTCCCGAAGCAATTCTTAATCGGAAAATGCTGCAGGAGTGATTCAGAACAACCAAACGGAATATGCTGCTAACATGACCGTTATCTAATTCGGAGTATTGTCAAAGTGAATATTAGTGAAATTAGTAGTGTGCATGTAAATAAAGTCATTGACTATGTTTATAAGCACAGAATGGTGCTTTTGCCCTTATTCCAAAAAAGACAATATTCCTCATAAACTGTTTACATTTCTAATGAAAATGAATATGAAAACATAAAACAACGCCCCCCCCCACCCAAAAACAACAAAAGACTATTGAGACGCATATTCCGAATGCGCTGTATACATATCCAAAGAAAGTTCCTCACCCGGATAATATCGGCATATCCCACGTGTCTCAATCAGAGAATGCTCCATTCGGAATGAGGCTTAATCCAAACGGAATATGATGTTTACAACATGAATTTTGTCATATTCTGAATAATAGTGGGATATTAGTGTGATTCTGAATTGTGTCTATTTTAAAGAAAAGGTTCACATGTACTGAAGTCCATCTTAACTCAATACACACATGCCATATGGATTTTTCAAAAGGCGTCTTTGTTGCTGTCACCGTTTCTCCTTTCGATACAGTACAGGCTGCCAAGAGATCCTTGTTCAGCCAAAGCTAAGGCATCTTTATCTGATCACTGATCGTGCAGTTGCCCTGAGCTCAGCTCAGCTTGGAGTATTGTATTGAAATAGAATCTGAACCTGGGTGTTTTTGCACCATCATAGCAAACACATCTCGATAAGACAGTTGTGAACAGCTATGCCGTGCTAAGCTATGCTCTGAGTTGAAGTATACAATAAAGTGTTGCCTTTAGCAGTGCAAAATGGTACTTCTCCAGTTTCCACTCAGCTTGGCTGAAAAAACAACAACTGAAAGCAGAGGCAACAAAGGGCTGCTGCCCGTTCTGATAGCTTTGCTGAAGAATCGTTTAAAAAAGCATCATTATCGAGCTCAAAAACACAGCCAGACCACGGTGGCACTACGGTGGTAAATCCACCCTCCCACATGGAGGAGAGCAGTCCCTTCAGCACGGTGACTTACTTACATACACTATGTACCCGGATAACCGGCTGTCAGAATACACAGCAGCGCTGTCAGTGGTCTCCATACAGGCGATCTAGACTCTGTGTTTGAGCAGTAATGTGTTGCTGTGAGGTGCACAGTCATCTGTACACATGGCAGATGCACCGGATGCTGGAAATGCTGCTGAGGCATCTGGCCAGTTGCTTGCATTTTCATATATTATTGCATAAAACCTTTCTTTGATGTGGTATGTAAAAGTGTTTTGCAACTTCTTTTCTCAATAAATCCCCCCCCCCCCCCCCCCCTTAAGAAAACAGTCCAAGAATATTTAGTGTTTCTCTCACTGTTATTCATTTAGAATAACACTTTGCATGACTTTCAAAGTCATCATTTAATCATTTCAAACAGCTTATGACTTACGTGTACTCCTTCTAACAGGTGACAAACTGTGTGACCGAGAGAAGATGCAGAATATGAAGAATGAGATGTCATTTTTATGTTCGGCGCTGGAAGAAGCAAAGAGGCAGGTTTTCCTGTGACCCAACCTTCTGAACTGGTACTTTGCTTAATGGGTACTTTGACTGTGTATGAAGTCAAATAGGGTCGGTGCCGGGGACCATGAAAGGGTGCCGTGGTTTGGTAACAACGTAAAGGTGTAATATGTAACATCTAGCAAGAATATAGGTTCAAAACATTGAACTAATGAACCTTATCAACTGCATGTGAAGAGGTTATAATGTTATCATCACATTTAAAGATGTTTATGTATTGTGATGCAGAGATGCCGTCTTGTAACACCCCTTAGCGTGTCCAGTCAATCAAGTTGTGTGTGTTTTAATAGTTTGTGTATTACATCCATAGTGGCAGAAAGGAGAAAAAACGACTTGTGTTTTTGCACTGCTGTTAATAAGTAGTGTTTTATGTCTAAACCGATGACCGGCAATTGAGATTGCATGGACCTAGCAGAGGTGAAATGCGGCACCATATTTCTTTAAATCATGTGGCTAGACACTGCACATCGCACTAAGGAATCTTCACCTTCAAAGACAAGTGTAGTCATTATTTCCCCTGTAGACTCACTTCGACATCGGCACAAAAACCTGTCTGAGCAGAACAAAAACATCACGCAGCTTGTTTCACCTCCCTCAGATCCTTGCCATTCAGCACAAACCTTACGTAACCTCGACCATAATGCCACAGAGATGAGCTCCAGCTCCGAATCCATTCAATCAAACTTTTCACTGCGCAGGAGGAGCTCATGAGTGAAGAAATATTTCTGGCATATTGAACCAATAAAACGAGACACCACAGGCTGAGTTTATGTAATCTGGATGTCATGACGCGGGGGCCTGTCGGGACGGAGGAAGCTCTCTTCTCAGAAGGAGTCCTTTTCGCTCAAAACTCAAATGCAATTCTTCCGGCTCGTTTTCTCAGGACTTGAAAGACAACCCATCTGCTCCTCCTGGCCATTGCTCAATCACATCGCCTTCTGTTGTGCGGGGCCGTAAGGTGAGTTAAATGTTTCCACCGCTTCACCGACAGCCGGGGGGGGCAGTCAGGGACGCGGTGGCATCTCCCTGGCTGTGAAGATCGCGTCCTAATTCATCAACCCGGGGAATCATTGTGTGGCATTACAATATACAATATGCTAATCATAATCGACGTCACCTCGCTCTCTCTCTTTCATCTTTCTCCCTCTTCTCTCAGCCTCTCCCCTCCCCCCCCTCTTCTGTGATTTCCAGCTCTCCACCATAGTGGGCTACAATGCGGTGTCAGCCCTGATGTTGGAGTCGCGTGCTGTTGGCGTTACAGTCAGATCCCATTTAACAAGCCCTCGCATGCCTTCAGATAGGATGAAACTACCTTTGCAACAGGTGTCGCTTTGTGGTGGGAATGTGTGCAGTTGGGGGTTTCACAGAGATGCAGTTCAATAAGGATTACCCAGCAACCGTGCTGCTGACCAGACGCTGAGTCGACATCTGTAGTCGTTTTGGCATCAATTTGTGGAACAAAGTTTTGAAAGTATGTATTTTCTTTGCCCTGTTACGTGAACATGTGGAAGGTATCTTGCTCTTACCCCATGTGATGGATACGTTAGCCAGCCCCAGTCTCCCGTCATCGTCGTCGTGTCCAGTAGGTTCACTGCAGAGAGAGAAGAAGAAAACAACATATGAACTTTAAATGATTGTTTTCGTCCATCCTGTGCTTCATCGCCATCCTCCTGTGTGCACTGGCACCCGGCAGAGTCACGCACACATACACCTTTCTGACAGGTGTGACTGATGAGTCAGGACGGTCATCGCGGCAACTCCGGGCTGTGGTGTCGCAGCATGTGATGTCACCTTGACCCGGCTCCCCCTCCGAGCTGGGACCTCAGTGGTCCAGGCTCAGAATAGAACAGGATACAGACCGTTTACTGTTAAACGTGCAGAGGTGAGACAGTGCAGCGGCTGAGCGGAAAACATCCAATAAACTGCTGATTTAAATATGAAGACTGCAACTCAGGCACTGCTTTGTTGAACTACTTTTTTTCCCTTTAAAGTTGTTAACAACAGCTCAATAGACATTATACATTTCAAGTAGGGTAAAAAACAACAAAAGAACAACTGTATGTGAATGCAACACTATATAAATCCAGACAGACAACAAAGAAGTAAAAAGAGGATGGATATATGTATGTATATAAATATATGAGCAACATATTATCAACCTGCCACAAATTCTGAAAAATACTTTTTCAAAATATTAAATACTGACATATTGCCAACAATTTAAAATGTTATTTCTTATTTTCTTTCATACATTTTAAGGATTAAATTCATGTTTAATGAATTTCAAAAAAATTCGTACATTTTTACGCGAATTTGCGTCATTTGCGCCGCGTTAGGTGTGAACACAGCATTGAAAGAGCCTCATGTTTTCTGATCTAGGCAGCTCACAAAAAGTGACTGGGTTGTCTTATTTCACAGATCCAGATACCAAAATGTATGAGCACAAGTAAGTGAGTTTTTCATGATATGTCCTCTTTAAGTTAAAACATGTTCACCTCATGCAGGCCGAGACACCCGTCCACCTCTATTTGCATCAGTTCGCGCCCACTCACATCTTTCCCTTGACTTGGTACACAGTCTAGCTGCATCTTCACATTCTGTCTGAGCACACCTTTGGATCCGAGTGGCAAGTGGAGTAAAAGGGATGGACAGATGAGGAAACAGTCAACGGAGAACTTAATCAATCACTACTTCTACCCACTGACAGCATCCATATCTTCTGCTCTAACAGGTGTGTGTACGTGTCTCCCCTTCAACACATCCAGCTAATATGATCTCTGCCCCCGGGCGGCTTGTCAAGCAGCCGAGCGATGTTCCTCACATTAGAATGAGTTTAACAAAAACGGCTTCACACTTCTTAGCCCTCCGTCTCCCATCCCTCATCTTTCTGTCTTGACACTTGCTCCCTTCCCGTCTCCCCTGCATGTTAAAGCCACAATATGCAACGGGTTTGTTTTATGCCTCGATGCAGGGCATAAAAACCGCAGGGGCCTGGCCTCCTCGCCCTTTCGGCCTGGCCAACTGCACGTCCGAAATACTTTTTACTCATATTAATGAGTTTTCAGATAATGCTTTTTTTTTCGTAGTCCACCGGCAGAAAGGATATTATGACAAGTATCCTTCTTTTTGTTGTTGTTATTAAAAGTTAATGAAACTATCATGATCGAAAAGGAGAAAATAGCACCCAGGGGGAGAATCAAACCACCCGCACACTTTGACTGACGAGTGCCTACTTGAAGCGTCTGCACAGCCGTGGTACACTTACACACTTACTGCTGAGTAGACGTCTTGTCTGACTGACATATGACTTTCATGGGCCCTATTTACAGCAGCCACTTTGTCATGTAAGGGTAAACAGGTGTGATAATATCAATAATGATGGTCCCATTCTGTTTAGTGTGTCGCAGCCATTACGGCGAGCCAGCAGGTACAGAACCAGGGGCCTGGCCCACCTAAATGGAACAGGGCAATAATTAATGTTATTGATTGTAAAAATGGCTGCTGTGAAAAGGGCCTATTGCACCTGTTAGGATGGGACAACAAACTCCTGTATGGTGCTTATCATACAGGAAGTAGGAGGAAGTACAGCACGGGCTCTTTCTCTCCACAAGACCAAGTCCAACACCACTATTTCGGTCTGTTTTGGTCTCCATCAACTCCTGAGAGAAGAATATGTGACTCTTTAGCTGCTGAAGTACCTGCAGCTTCACTTAGCTAGTCGCTAACATTGTCTGCTGTTTGGTGCTGAGGAGTGTACAGCAGGTTCGTCAGTCATTAGCATCAAACATTGAACCAAAACCATTTGCAGTTTTAAAGCTGCAGTCGGTAATTTTTATAAATAAATGCTCCTAATGGCATTTGTAAGATTCCACCGCGCCCGAAGGAAAAATGACCAATCAGAGCGGAGGAGTCTCTAACGCAGCTGTCAATCACTGCTCGTGAACTACGATCAAACTGTCAAACTAGGCAGCCTTGATTACAAGTGGGTACGGAACGTATTCAGACCCCTTTAAATTTTTCACTCTTTGTTTCATTGCAGCCATTTGCTAAAATCAAAAAAGTTCATTTTATTTCTCATT
>NW_022280130.1:961237-984802 GCF_004355925.1 Anarrhichthys ocellatus
ACATCAATGAGAAATAAAATGAACTTTTTTGATTTTAGCAAATGGCTACAATGAAACAAAGAGTGAAAAATGTATAGGGGTCTGAATACTTTCCGTACCCACTGTAAATATGAATCAAGATCGTGTTACTGCATTGCATATTTCTTGCCGCAAATGTGTTAGAAACATATTCTAGTGTACCGTTTGGCTGTTACAAGTTTGCTCCGGTTGGTGGGCTTGGTTTTGCCTGCGCTGTCAACAACATGGCGGCCGGCTCACGAACTTTCTCATTTTACAGCTGAACGTTTCAGGGAAAGAGTATGCATGATTCATACTTGAACAACGTCGCTTAGTGTGACAGTTTGATCTGGATTTACAAGCTCCACGAGCAGTGATTGACAGCTGCGTTAGAGACTCCTCGGCTCTGATTGGTTGTTCGTCTTCGGGCCAATGGAATCCTAAAGATTAGGAGCGCTAAAAGGAGCCTGATGTTTTCACAGGTCATTTCTCTCATGTTCTACTGTCAGGACGTGGTTATTCAAATATGATCAAATGTTATCCAAAAAGATTCACTTATTTTGCAGACCACTTTATTAAAATTATACCAGTCAATCCGTCCCTTTGGCGGCTCTAGACAGCAGGAGTCAAGCACTCTGAAAATGATTCATTTCAATAGCAAGAAGTTTTGCTATGTGACAGTAAACTGCGGATAGTTTTGTATTTTGCTCTGAAGTGTCAATTTGTCACTTCCTGTGGGTCAAGAACCCACAGTTCATTGAGGCAAATTGGAGGGGGGTAATGGGGATGGAGCACCCTCGTCCGCCACAGCTCCACTCCATGATTTCGGCTAATAAGACGGGAGTATTTTTCCATGAAAATCACGCCGAGTGGAGCCTCTGTAATTTCTCCGTCAAAGACCGTCGCTTCACACACAAACACACACAAACACACACACGTGTCGCAATTAGCCGGTGTGTTGCTCCTCCTAATCTGGGCACCGGGCTGCTGAGGAGGGCAGTGGGTCAGAACACATAGACAGATGGCAGTGCCCCCCCCATCCGCCTAGCCTTCTCTCTGGCTCCCCCCACCCCTCTGGGCACCGCCGTCCCGCTGTCTCGTATTGATGATGCGACGCGCCCCCTCCTCCTCGCGCTCTAGCCAAGGTCACAAATGGATGCCGCCAATTACACTCCCGCGAGTGCTCTTCATCGGCCCACCAAAGTGACATAATGAAAGCAGCGTGGCGGCACAAGTGGATTTAATCATTCTTCCGGGCAACGAGGGAATTTCGCTCTGCTATACTGTTATTATTATTTTAAAAAAGAAAAGAAAAAGGGACAAATATATCTGGGAAAAACACGTGAGGCGGTGTGTTATCGGCCACAGCAGGCTGTGTAAAGATGCACGAGCCGGTCCCAGTGGTATTAATTTAATTTCCACTCAAATGAGAAATCCCACCGTCTTTGAAGGTGGTGGGAGTCATTTATCTCATTTGCTCGAGCTGTCTGAGTTATGACTTGTACACGAGCGATAGGCGTTCAGTGGCGTGTTTGCGGCTTCGCTTTAATGTGACAGAAAAAAAAACAAGAGGATGGGCAACGATTTGCTCATTATTTCGTTTTCTCCCTCGTGCTCCTTCACATCCTTTAAGAAGGAAAACAGAAGTGCAGCCCGAAAACTCTTGCTCTCTCACACTCTGCATCCCACCTCCGCCTTTATGGACAGATTCCGTCACAGCGAGCTACAAGTGCAGTCACGAGACAGATGGGATTGAAACAAGCCTTTCTTTTCACACTGGCTGACGAGAACCAACGAGTCGGCAGCAGTGAGGAGGTTAAAGCCTTTGTTTGGCTGTGGAGGGATCGAGGGCCTCTCCTCGAGGACTCTGGTCTTGAAATTGAGTTTGTTACCATTTTCACAGCGTTCCGTTCATAACAGCAAAACAAAACGGCAACACCAGCCCAGCCCCCACCCCCTCCCCCTATACTCCTCCACATCTCGGATAGCGGCGAATGAAAAAGCTGTCCACCGACATGAAAGCTTGTTTTTTCTTCGCTCGCTCGGAGACGCGCCACATATTTCCCGGGGCGGTGGTCAACTTTCCTCCTGCCCCATTACCCCCCCCCCCCCCCACCTCCTCTCTCTATCCTCGCCCTGCGACTCATTCTGGGCTGTAGGGTGAGCGGGCGTGTGTGGAACGCCCCGCGGCCTGGCACTCATGTCGCAGGCATGTATCAAATCAGCCAGGCCCCCGCCAACACTTTTAGAAATGACGCTCGCTTGCTCTTGCTTTTCACACACACAAACACACACACACACACACACACGCACACACAATCCATCCGTCCCTGGCAGTGGTCACGGGCGGGCTGAAAGAGCGAGCGTATGTGTCTGAAGTCAACATGGAAGAATTATGTGCTGTCTTGGAGGAAGTGGAGTTTGCCCGCAGCGCCATACAGCCGACAACAACAATGACGCCTTTTAAAACACACACGCACCCACACACACACACACACACACACACACACAGAGAGAGAGAGAAGTGGGAGGTATGGAGGGAGTATATGGCAGAACAGAGCAGATGCTCAAAAGCTCATTTCCACCCCAAAAGACACGGCCATACATTTTAAAGGAAGATAAAGTGCAGCCATTATTCTACGCCTATACACACACACATGGCATATATGCATACATGCACACAGAAAAATGTGCATTGTACCATTTTTGGGGAGAAAAAGTGAAACACACAAACACACACATGGACAGCTAACACATATATGTACAGAGAGAGAGAGAGAGATATTGATGGTGCAGCTCTTGGGCCAAACAGGGACTATGACAGCTGTGTAATTATCTCTTCAACACCTCGCGTTCTCTAACAAGCTTCTCCTTCTCTTCTCTCTCTCTCTCTCCTCGCCGCCCGTGAAGCTGCTCGTCAGCGCCGCAAACAGAGGAGACGATAAAAGCCTTCGCCTCAGAGATGAGGAACTCCACCGAAAAACACCATCCCCCCCCACACACAGCCATCTTCAATCCTTTCTAGTTTTCTTTTGCATTTGCTCCACAGTCCTAACGCCAATTCCCCACTCTCCCATTACGAGAACAAGTCCATATAAATTACCAACTCCGAAAAAAAAGCACTCCCAGCCTTTGTTCTTGCAAGGCGGCACAAACCAATACAAAATGTTTCAAAATAATTGTTTTTGCCTTTTCAAAAAAATATGTTTTAGCAGTAACGCTGATATGTTCAGGGACGTGCCGAACTAAATTAGACACGTGAAATGAGAGGCGGAATAGAATTAAGGGTGCTCAATGGCTCCTTTGATTTGCGAATTGTTAGTTTGGTGCCCCTGTGCCCAAATAGGGGAGAAAGGCGCACAGAGGTACAGTGGATCATGTTGTTGCTGCACACAAGGACACTCAAGTTCACGAGCACGGCGGGTGCCGAAAACAAGTCTCTTCAAGCGTTTTTCAGATCTGAACCATAGAGTAAGAGAGGCGAGACCACGATTCTGCAGGCATGACTGTGCTGCACGACGTACGTTGGAAAATATGTTTTATTTTTTGGCTATAAGGATGTGACTCACTCAAAGATGCCAGGCATTTTTTACAAAAATACGTATTGCTGACGTTTTGGAATATTTAAGAAAGATTTGGCTGTAAAAATGCACAATACACCACGGGGATATGTTGAATGTCGACGTACCTGAAACAATGATAAGTTTCATTTATACGTGTTATATCAGCCTCATATAAACTCAAGAAACGACGTGGTTAAGGTTAAAAAAACATCATGGTTTGTTACTTAATAACATAACGTAGCAACAAAACTAGCCTGAATAAACAACAAATGCCCTTCGAGCGCTTTCTTATGAAACATTAAATAACAAGCGCAAAGTCAATGGCAATATACAACGTGCTGTTGTTTGAATGCATGTTTTGATGGTATAATGTTTACCATGCTCAATATCTGAGTTTAGCGTGTTGACATGCTAACATTTGCTAATTAGCACTAAACACAACATACAGCTGAGGCTGATGGAAATTATATTCGGTATTTGGTCATAAACCAAAGCATTGGGCAAATAAAAAAATGTATCAAAGTATAGTATCAAATTCCATGACGGTCCAATCAAAAGGTTGTTGAGATATTTCTGGAACAAATTAGTGGACCAACTAACCTACAGACCAATGTTGCCATTGCTAAAGCCGTGCTGCTGGTGCTGCTAAAAAGTCATATTTTCAAATGTTTAGTTGACAAAAAAAAAATCAATCTGTTTTTAGAAAACGACATGTGTAACACGTATCTACTTGAAGGAGGTAATCTCCTCCTTGTGCCGTTTGAATCCTTAGATAAAAACCTCATTGGCCATCAGTGGAAGCTTAGGCCCTGAATATAGTGATATTTAGAGCCATATATATATTTTTCATGAAATAACCAAGAAATAACAAGATATTATTTTGGTTGTTACATTTTTTTATATTTTACAATTTTATTTAAAATTAAAAAAACGTATTGTAGGACATCCTGTATGCTTACATAACATAAACATAAACACAATGCCACACAGGTTTATTTTTACAATAAATTGAGATACATTTTTACTGTGCACTGTAATTGTTCCTTCACTAGAGGTACTGTAAACAGTGCAGCAGTAAAAAGTTTACTATTCCAGTAATCCCTTTTATTTTACAGAGTAGGGAACAAAATTGTGTGGCCCTCTGGATGACAAATGCGCTATAAATAAACCACAACACATGGGACCGAAACTCCAAGCTGCGATCACACCCAATACATAACATATTTGTGTTGCTGCAACTGCTTTCTCCCAACCCGACATATGTCACCACACGTTATGCCATCTTCTTTCTGGTGATTTGTCCTCCTTTCCCCCCTTCTTCTTTCCCTCAACATTATCTTAGTATGTGTTTCTTTGTTGTAAACCCTAGAACTGTTCTCATGAAGGACAACTGGTAACACTTTATTTGAAACATCCTATTTAACATGTTTAAACAGATAATACACTTTTAATAATGATTTATAACACTTTATAATATAGTTGTAAGCGGGTATAAGGACTATCGAAACTGTTAATTAATGGATTTATCAACTTCTATATCTTGTGAAGCATCCGTATTTGGTGTATTAGGAGATAAGGTACAATTGATAATATAGTAAAACACATTTGTACATTTTATATGGATATGACATGTAAATAAGTTAATATAAAGTATCTATTTCACAACATACGCTGATTAGGGGCCATGAAATGCGTCTGAAAGCTTGGGAGAAATTTAGTTTTCTAAGTGGTCTTTGAGAAAATTGTATTTTGTCATTTCTAAACATTTTTAATGATTTGTACATGTGTTTAAACACTTAATAAATGTCTTGTAACATATAATCATAAAAGTTGACAAGTACATAATAAACACTTAAAAATGTCCTTACATGAGCTCACAACTATGTCATAGTGTGTTGTAAATCATTTGAATTATCTAAATATGCTGTAAAGTAAAGTGTTAAACTACACATGGCAAAAATGAAATTTGAACTATGATTCAATTTAAACCACAATTAAACTCATGCAATCGAGTGCAAATGTTTGAAACAAAATTCAAAACGGTAACATTCAATTCAGTTGTCATTTCAATTTTAGGAGTTTCCATCAACTGGTCAGGTGCGAAAAAAACTCAGCAACAGCGTGGTTTGGTCAGAGGTTGGCGCTGCAGGCTACACATGGCTGTAATCCAGTGAACTGAGTCGAAGAAGTAGATGTTGAGGACCAGAAACTAAACAAGTCCCCTTGGCCGTCTAACCATCTACAAGAGAATAATGGAGAGAGGTATTTTATGTTTGGAGGGGGGGGGGGAGTTTGGGTGTCGAGCTCAAACATCAACAAACTTTCTCCAGAATCGCTGATTCCACCTTTAAGTGTAGAAGTTAACTTCAACTGCTGCTCCCCTCTGTCACAGATCACTACCTTCTCATCAGTGATGAGCATTCACAGTCACATAGTGTGTGTGTGAGACATTTACTCACAACAACCCACCTAGAACTCATCACTAATCTCAGTGGGACAAAACACCAAGTCCAACTTTCTGCACTCTAATAACGTTCATCTCAGGAAGAGACGATCGATAAGAGCAGGGATGCACGTTGCACCGGCTGCTTCAAGGCTTTATTGCTCTGTTAAACAGCAAGACGAGGACCATGAAGTGCCGATTGTCAGAGTTCAACCTGCCATGTTTTTTCTAGATTTGGTGAAAGAGTCCTTGACATTGTACGGAGGCAGGATGTTACACTTGGTTGAGATTGTAGACAGAAAATATTTCGTTTCTGTGGGAAAAAAGGAACGGGACATTCTCGCTGCAGTCATGAATTACAAACATGTAGAACTACTTTTGTTGTTCCTCATTGGTCATTGGTTCTCACCAAAGACGCAAATCTTTATCGGCAAGCAAATACATAGTTTCACTTTTTTAGAGGCTCAGTATTTTCCTTGAATATCTGGTCACTGTAGTTTTTAACAAACGTTACTCAAACAGGAGGAATTAGTGCATCAGTTGGGGATGACTTTTAGCTGCGTATTAACATACATTTGGTGCTCCAGTGAGTATTTGGGGAAGCAGGATGGTGTATGTTGGATTGAGGAATAATGATAATAATAATGAGGAGGAATAAGCAACCCGTTCTCTCTCCCAACTCTTCAAATGCTGACAGTTGGTCAGTTTCCTTCAGTATCTGTATAAGACGTACCAGGCTTTCAACCAACTCCTACGTTAACCCATCCACGTCAATCCTAGACGGTTAGAGCAACAAACATATAAAGAGCGAGAAACTTTGTGTATGGCGGGATAGAAGGGAGGTTGGCTGGGTCAAACAAACACAGAACTTTCACCCAGGAAACCACTGTTATTGTCCAGTGTGAAACCAAGTTAACATTGGCTTATTTCACCTTAGTTGTGTTACAAAACTTCTGTTAACTTAAGCCAGTTACGTAGCATAAGTACTTAATTTAACTTGCATGTAACAAGCATAAACTGTACGTTTCTGTAAACACAGAAGTTTATTTTGAAGGGAACCCAGAGCGTCATAGTTTGAAGCATAAGGTATTTGACTAAGTATTTGAGTTGGAATGTGTTGGGATCTATATTAGGACACACACAATACTTGAGTGGTGAGTAGGACTGCGCTGATCCCGCCAACCTTAATAAACACAAGGGGTATAGGCCGGATATCAATGATCCAAATTCAATACTTCTTCCCAGGATGCACTGGGTAAAGATCAAAGTACGCCCTGGAATGACACATATACACTTGTCATTTCAAGTGTCTGGAATCCATATAAAATCCAGATGAGACACACCGATTAAGACACTTCCATTTACATACCGCTGTTTTTCAGATCACAAATCTGATTGCGAAGCGCCTTTGTTTTGCCAGGGTGCCTGCCATCAGGGTCGCCCCTCCTCCAGTCCAGAAGGAGGTGGTACGTGATGCACCTGAAGCCGATTTGATAGGAACTTTATTTACAACGGTTTAGCTAATGACACAAATTAATCGATCGAGACACACTCTCCTTTACGTCTAAATTAAAATATCGAGCTAAAATTGTGGTTTGGTCAGTGGTGTTGCATTTCTACGGTCTTTTCATCTAAGCCGTGCTGTTGACACTCTTTCTTTCTTGCTCTATCCTCTCAGTATTTGTTGCAGCAGTGGCCCATTTCCCCACAGGGATCATTAAAACTTCATCTCGTTACCTCTACACCTACACTCACCTTCTTCCCTCCTCCTCCTCCTCCTCCTCCTCGTCTCATCTTTCTCCAAACTCTCCCTGAAGTTTTTCTCCCCAGAGGCCCTTCTTTTCTCCCCCCGTCTCCATTGTGGCGTAAGCATTTTGTTCTCGGTGCAGAGGAAGCAGTGCAGACAGATGGAGGGAGAAGACTGCTGAGAGACTTATTATGACACTGATGCAGACGCCCCCCCCCCCCAACATAGAAAAGCTTTTTCTTTTTTTACTTTCCACCGTCTCCTCCTGAACTCTCCTCTGTCTGTATGGTGAGTGCATGGAATGAGATTTAAGAGGTTTAAAGTGGTAAACAGAGCGAACAACAGTAACCAGACAGAATCACACACACACATGCTTAGGCATATCCAAGGGAAAACCATGTATCTCAGTCAACTTAAGTGATTTTTCCATTTTCATTAAGGTTCTTGAATCACAGTGATCAGAGATATAGAATTAAAAAGCATTAACAATGAACAGTCTTACTTTAAAACTCTTAACTTTTAAAACTCTAAAATACAGAACAACCCTACTGCCCTTTGTCTTTGCAATGGCAGACATTTGTCGTTTTGGCTTTATTTTCATTCGACGAAATGTCAATGGTTTCGTTTAAATAACTTTTTTGAGGCATAACTAGGTAAAATAATGAAGTATTTTACTAAGAAACGGCAAAAACATTATTCAACTTTGTGTATCTGAACTTTATTTTGTCTCTTTTTCAGCCATATTAATTATATCATGACTCCTCACATTCATCTCGTGACCCTTTAGGAGGGGCCCGAATCCTTCGCTGAGGAGAACTGGACTAAACTAACAGTATATTAAGTCATAAAAACCAGTTGCACCTCAACCAGTAAAATGCTATTCACGTATCAGTGCAGGAGTATTACCAATCTATAGTGTAATACATGAATACATATCAGTCACAGGGATATTCTACTGCAGAACCAGTGCTGTTACTTTTTTTCTTTTTAAGTATATTTTGCTTACAATACTTCTGAACCTTTACTGAGGTAGAAGTTTGACTGCACTTGTAATGGATCATTTTAACATTGTTGTATTGTTACTGTTATTCTAGTAAAGAATCGGAGTACTTCTTCCATCACTGGTTGTCTGGAAGTTATTTCAGAAATTGGGAAGTGATGCATGTTACAAATGAAGTGTTTAACATTCAACATGGACGACAGTATAAGCGAACAGAGACCCCGGAGGACTCTACAGGCCACATATGAGCACCATCCAACCCAGTAGACTTGGTTTGTTAAGTGCACCCAGAGTAATAGGACTCCGTCCCATGCTTGATACTTTTTTGATGAAATCGTTAGCCGACTCATACATTTTTGATTTGTTGACTTAGCCAGATCGATGCTTCTAGGAGACGACGAGCACAGAGCAGAATTCTGATAGGTTTCAGTTTACTGATGAATCGATAAAAAAACCAACACTGGAGTCATTTTGAGACACATTGTCCTCATTTGTAATGAACTAATAATCAAATTAGAAAAACATGAACGCAGAGATTTCAGATGTTAGTGTACCTGTGGATGTGCCTGCAGTGCCTCTTAGTTATTGATAAGATGTAATGAAACCTTTTGTTGTTTGTTGTCACAGCACCAAGGCAGGGATTCCTTTGCACCTATTCCATGCATGGATCCGCTGTTTCTCTAACCTCAGTAGTTTTTTTACGCTGTAAACGCAACAGCACACATCATCATCACTGCTGGAGCATCCAGAATTGTTATGGAAATGAGGCACGCAACTTTTTTTCCCATAATATCAGCACAAAATGCACTAGAGACAGCACTTTTTCTTCAAAAACAAACAAACAGCGGAATGTATCGGTACAACGCCAGAGTTCACACCTTTTTAAAAAAATGACGGGGAGTGGGCGGCGGAGCTGGAGTGCTGTTGAAATGATTCGGTTCACGCTGACCGGCGCAACCCGGGTATCTTAATTTAGCAGGTGCTCCTGGCCTGGAGCACTGGCCCCGCATTGCACTTCCATGCATAGTGTTTGCTGCATGATGGAGGGTGGAGGATGCTCAGGGCCAGGAGAGGCTCATCCTTTCCCAGGGGGAAAAAGAGGAGCGAATAGCAGGCTGCTGCTGCTGCCCGGGCCTGCCTTGCTTCCCCCCCTGGGAAAACATCCAGAGGGGCATAGACGCTGCAGAGGAGAAGCGTGCTGAGCTTTTTATAGAGGCAGGTAAAGGAGGAGAGGTAAGGATGGAAAGAGAGTAGGAGGGGGGAGAGTGAGACAGAGAAGGGGAAACAGAGAAGTCTGAGCTGCCTCGGAGATCCGGGTCATCGATGTCCAAAACACCCACAGAACCGGACAAAGCCCTTGACTTCTGGCATTGGTCCACTCGTGTGAAAGCTAACAAAGTATGCCTCAACTTATTGATTTATGGCGGAGGGAGTTCACACGGAGGTCAGCTGCGCTTGCACTGAGAGGCAGCGAGAGCAGAGCAGAGAGAATAGTTGAGTTGAGACGACAGAGATATTTCATCCATACCGACTCGCCTCGCAGTCCAGAGATCTCTGTGATGTTTCCACACGAGCCCGGCTCTCGCTCTGCCTTCCTCCTCAATAAGTGAAAACAGCTTTTATTCTTTATTTATTCCAACCCCCCCTCTGTACTGTTCTCCTTCGCAGGCCCATGCCGCGCTGTCGGCTCGCCTCAGCCCGCGTGCTGCATGTATGTCTCTGTTTCACGCCGACGCCCCCTTTAATCATTTTCATCGTTTCAGCGAGCTGACATTTTACATACAGAGCACTCATCGTCTCCGGCTTGCGCTTAATGACGAATGGTGATAATTACTGTCAGTCAGTGGCGTCACATCAGTATTTCTGCTCTGAAGTGTGCATGCTTGAAGAGAAACGAGCATGCAATATCATTAGCGAGATAACATCATAAAGTGGGCCACATATTGAAGCCATGAGTAACGCATAAAATATGAGTAGTACACCAGTTATATCAATTAAATCAGGGGCCCCCGACCCTCAGGACATGGGCCGATGCTTCATAAAGTTATGGCTTTACAACTGTCAGGATCCCTGTCAGACCAGACACCTCCCATGGCCACACAGCTGCAGCTACTTCAGCTAATCACCTCCTGCAGGCTGACACACCAGACTCAGGTCCCACTAACGATTACCCTGGCACTATATAAACTCTGGTCCTGCAGTCTGGGGTTGTCAGGTCGTACCGTCTTTCACCCGCTTCAACCCCTTCAACCCCGTTGCAGCTTCGGCCTCGAGCGCCTGCCTCCGGTGTCCGTCGGTCCGGGAATCCCCCGTGACCTCCTTTGTGTTTACGGACTACTCACCGCCGCTCTGCCCTCCGTTGTGTTAACGGACTACACACCGCCGCTCTGCTCTCTGTTGTGTTAACGGACTACTCACGCCATCAAGCTGCCTGCTCTCCGGTGTCGAGCCACGGGACATCACGCCGTCAAGCTGCCAGCCCTCCAGTGTCGAGCCACGGGACTCACACCGTCAATCTGCCTACTCTCTGGTGTCGGACCACGGGCTCCACACCTTCCTGTCATGTTATTCAGGCTAAATAAAACCTGTTTATACCAACTTCTGTCTCATGTGGTCTTGCTATTGGGTCCTAACCGTGAACTCCCGTGACAACAACCCGTTCTCACTCCCAACTCGTCAAATACCAACACGTGGTCATCGTCCCTCTGCGTCTGAGAAGCATCAGGCTTTTAACTAACTCCAATGTCAACCCATCCACGTTATTAGAAAGTCGGAGCAACTGACGTAGTAAAAAGACAGAGAAAGTCCCACAGGCACTCCTCAAATTGATCTGAAAGATACGTATTCCCATAAAAACAAATCCCTCAAACAAATGGTTTGTCTTCATTCACCTCCTTCATTGCCGTGTATACTGCACGTGTGTGTCCGTGCAAGAATACCATCAGAAATATCTTGATAAAAAAATCGCATGCATTGCAGAAGTGAATGTCACGTGTGGATGTACTTTTGTGTTTTTCCACAGTAGAACTCTCTGTATTGTAGTGAGTGTGAAGGGGGGGGGGGGAGTCGGAGCGATGACAGCCGTTAACTGTCACAAAACTGTTCAAATTAAAAATGAGTGAAGTCATTGATCGTATTTGAAACGGGATGTTTTTCATTCACAGTAATTTAACAAATAAATAAATAAATGCACAGGGAATGTTGTGGACTTGACCGGTCTTGAAATAAAAAAAATCTAGAGGCCGAGACAAGACCTAGACCTTTAAAATGGGGTTGTCGACCACTACTACTACAACACTGGCATGCGGTGCCAAGCCAGTAATCCCTGAAGTATAATAGATAATAATTGTGATTAATAAGTGTTCTCTCGTTACCGAAGGTCTTGGCTCTTTTAAGTGTCTGCATGCACGGGACTTTTTACTTCTGCTGTCTTGTCTGTGTGTTTGTATTTGGTCCTGATGCTGTGGGCCTGAATGAGTGCTGTCACGCAGCCAACAAACACCAGCAACAAGAACGTAAGTGCATGGATTGGATTACCAAATGGTCCAGACCCAGGGGCCCACAGTGTCAGGGGGCCCCTGGTCTTCACTTACGGTCACAGAGACAAGTGCCAACCAGGAAGTGACTTAGAATGACAATCAAGAGACACAAAACTCCAACAAAGAGACACAACATGACTTCAAAGAGGCCCAACATGACCACAAAGAAACAAACTGTTTGTGGGTTAGCCACTCCTAAATCGTCCTATTAAACAAAGATTGTCTGTAAGATTTGATTCTTCTTTTCTATTTTCAGGATTCACGATTACATTTTTTTTCAATTTCAGGCAAATTTCCAGATACTGTCATGATGCCGTTTATCTTCAATTTCCACAGGATCTCAACACTGCCCCGAATAGTCGCGTTTAAGGTAGTGGTGAAAAAAAAAAAAAAGCAGAAATAAAACAAGTAGTAAATGAGATAAATGACTCACAGGTGGCAGAATGGCTAAATGTAAATGTGCAGTTTCAACAACTCAACGTTTTCTAACCTTGTTGCGAGTCGTTCTGACCGGAAGACATTACATCACTAAAGAGTCTCCAAATACTCTTCACGTCTCGCCCTGTGCTCTGGATGTGTCTCGGTCTCATGATGAACGGTGTTGGTACCCCGGTAAAAGTCGGGAGATCAGGACAGGCAAGGGGAGAACCTTTTTACCACACATGCTTCTTTTTTTTTACATTAAACGCTGTGGTTACTACAGCGGGAGGTAACTCAGACGAGGCACTGATGCAAGACATTGAAACAGACTTTTATAAACCTTTTTTGCAAAATTACCCTTCATTTGATTTATTCGCTTTCTCCTCTTCTCCTCCCTTTCTCGTCCTCCCCTTCACGTGTGTATACGTTAAGACAGTTTAAACGCTACCGCTCCTTTAAGACTAATCACATACACTCAGAGTTAACATCGTTCCCACAGAGGTGCGTGTGTGAGCGAGCACGTTAATTCGTCCTTGCGTGTTTGTATTGTGTGCCCACGCGTGTCCGAATTTTCATCAGATGAGAAATGAGCTATCTGCCCCCCGTCTGCCCGCCACATATTAATTACATCATACCTGTGATATATGGACAGATTACAGGGTGTAAAACGCATTATTTCCTTATGGAAACAGGCCCCAGGAGCGATCCATCAGCCCGCATCACGGTCGGTTTGGGGCTCGCTACATCACACGTGAGCGTGCTGCTTACCTGCCACAACCAGAGGAATCAGTCCTCCTGCGCAATTTATAGGAATTCTAGACTGTCCTCACCGGAACAACGACAGCATTGGTTTTCCAAAAGAGCCAAGGATTACAGTGAGCTAACCTGGCAAGTTGACTGTTATCTGTAAAAGCAGAAGGAAAACTTCTTAAAACTCTTAGTAAGGTGTTTGTTCAACCCGTTCTCACTCACAACTCGTCAAATACTGATGCTGGATGGTGCCCCTCATCGTGGGACCACCAAGCACCGGCTTTCAATTATCACCAACTTATCCTTGATACATTTCTAGATGGAAAGAGCACCTGTAGTATAAAGTCCGCAACAAACAGACTTTCACCGCCGTTCGTGTCCCGTGTGAAACCAAAAGTCAACACGTTGAGTCATTTGCGTTGACTACTTAACTTAACCACCCACTATAAGCTAATGGTCATGCCAGACCAACTAAGGCTGTACCAGTAAAAACCCTGAGTGTATTGAATTAAGTAAGAGGCATTTTTAAACTGATATAATAAACTTTTCATTTGTAAAAAGAGTATCGTTACTCAGAATGACATAGTCTAGCTTTAAAGTCTCTCAGCAGAGGTTAGAGCATAATAGTGCAAAGTCAAATCATGGTAATATTCAATGTATCCTCACACAACGGTTATTACAAAAAGTTATTTCTAATTTTTCATGCGTTCTATGAATTTCAAGCAACACGAGCAAGGCACTGCAGGGCAGAACCTGCTGATTTTAGGCAACAAAACTACATGTTTAGGTTAAGGAAGATTGTGGTTCGGGTTGAAATAAAAATATCTGCTGCGTGAAATAACTACATTTGTTACGTAACTTGCATCACTTTTGCGTCTGTTTAAACTCTTCAAAAGGTGCAATGATAAAAAAGTGACCCCAAAGGTGGTGATGTGTATGGTGGCCAATGAGGTTACCGAGGTTTATAGTCTTTGGTGGCCGCCCTTGACTGCACTTCATCCTTAAACTGTAATTGTTGGTTTCATTTAAACACGACACTATTAATTGCCCAAACTTGACCCTGACGAACAACGTCGTCCTGCTGAAAGGATTAGGTCGGCTTGGACGATGCTAATACGGGCAACTGTTGGACAGCAATGACAAACAACCTGTTTAGTTTGGAGGACTCGTTGCTGTTCGGGGGGGGGGGGGGGACTCTTATCACAAAGTGAGCCGAGCACAAACTCTTGAGTTTGACCTTATTAGTCGGATGGTTCTTTGTAGGCGCAGCTATTGGAACAGGTTGGCAGGTTTTGCCGGCGTTTATCAAGAGTGTATTAGACCTTCGCTGGGCTTCTATTAAACTTAATGAACATTTAAATCCTTTAATGGATTGAAGGGGAATTGAGAGCGGGTGAATTATCAGCTAGACGCTCTCCGCCGGCGTTGATAAAGACACCCGCCGATGGAACTCGAAGAGACGGTCGCCTCCCCCTCGCTCCCTCTCTCTGTCTCACTTTGTTCCCTCCCTCGTAACCGTCTCACACTCTCCTTGTTTCTCTCCTTCGATCCTTCTCTCTCCCTCCATCACGCAGCCTCTCTTTCGTTTCCCAACACACGCTGTGTTCCCCTGTCCGTCTATAACAGAGGAGAGGAAGGCTGCTGCTACAGAGCCACATCTCCGTCATTCGTCAGTCCCCCGCGAAGGGAACATCACAGAGATCTCTCTCCAGGAGGGATGCGCTAACACAACCACAACACCAGCCCGTTACAGAGCTGTCAGCCCGTTGCCCGCCACTGTCTGTCTCTCACTCTTGCTTTATCCTAACATCAGGGAAGGATCCTCCGCCCCACTATGCCAGCAGAGCAAGCGAAAACATGAATTAGCCAACGATGCAGCCGCGATCACAGGGCATAGCGGAGGCAGGCCCAGGGCTGCTGAACTCTGGCCAGCCCAGCGTCAGGTCCTGCTAATGGGTGAAAAAGGGGCTCAAGAGAGGCCCCCTGCTTTACTGAGGCCTGGTGAGCTTCTGGAGGACTGGCAGACGCTGCCGTATTGATCTGGTAGCTCCTATATTCCTGTCGACAGCTGGCTAACAAGGCTGATGTCTCAATAAAGGCCAGTGCCTTGGGGAGGCCAACAGAAACCTGTGTTAAGGCGAACCAGGAGACAGATGGAGGGAGCGGCTCGCGCCCTCTTTGGTCCTTCTAATGCGCTTCCACGGCGCCGCACATACTGGTCCTCCCCAGGCGGCAACCTCAGGTTCTGCCGAGTGAAGCCGATGCGGAAGTGTCTTAAAACTTTAATTATCTCTACTGGCCAGCAGGGGGCGACTCCTCCTCTGTAAGAAAATGACTCTACTTGATTTATTACCCCAGTAAACATTGTTAACATGATTAAATTATGGATCAGTTTAGAGTCAAATAGACCATAAAGCAGCGTATGCTTTAGGGCGGGCTTACTGTGATTGACAGGTCGCTGCAGCTACCAGAGCCGTATACGGCGTCTCTATGTCACTCCCCGCATTCCAAATATGGTAACTTTGTTCATCATTTGCAAAAGAAACAACATGGCGACGGCTGTATTACAAGATGGAGACGACTTGAGGCTTCATAACGGCAGTCCACAAACCAAAGGGTGATGTCACGATGACTATGTCCACTTCTTACACAGTCTAAAGCCCTCCCCCCTCAGGACAACGCTGGAAACTGCTACAGCCGAGCAGGAACTGAGAATGGGTCGTGGGTTTAGGAAAAAAATACAATTTCAACAATCACTGCCACAAGGCGTGAATTTGCTTTTATTGCTTTAAAAGTGATACAAAGATGTAAATTGCGGTCATTTTTTTTTCTTTATTTTCATTAGATTATCACTTTATTTTGTCATATTACTTTTTTTCCTCCAAATATTAAGACTTCTCAGAGAACACAACCCGGATTCAAACAAATGAATCAATTGACGTGAACAGGTGCCAGATGCACATTTAAAGAGGTTACTTCCCAAAAGAGGAGGGAAGAGTGAATCATGCTGACTCAGCGGAAGTATCATTAAATGAGAAAAGATCTACGTCGAGGATAAATGTTTGAAAGTGATACAGAATGCCTGAGAGTCTTACTGCATTATATTAAATTTTAAAAATATATTTCTACCATAAAGTGGTGTGTAGAAATTCACCAGAAAGCAGGAAATTAAGTGTTTGACACTCAGAACTTCTTGATTAGCAGACCGTCCTGTTTAATGCGTGATTCCGCAATGATGAAACGACACCTACGTCCTACCCCCTTACTGACTTTTCCTAGAGCCTCCCACATCTCCTAATGCTCTTCTATCTATTATAGACAGAGAACTGACAGCTCTGAGTGATTGAGCGAAACAAAAACAAAAAAAGAGGTGTGTGTGTGTGTGTGATGGAAACACACTGACACACTGACTAATGAGGCCGTCGGTCTATTTTTGATGCATGAGACTTTAGAATATAGTTTAGTTTATCTGATTTGATATGGGCATCCCAGTAGTATTAAAATTGTATCATACATTTATGCACCAGGATCAGATGCACTGTTTCTAGTGTTTACAGTGAAACGATAATTTAATTAGAAAACCTGTCCACAGGAGGCTTTAAAAAAAGGAAAAGAAAATACATCCACATATACATTCACATATACATTAATATATACATTCACATATACATTCACATATACCGGCACAAACAAATCAACAAATACATACACAAACACTTGTACTCTGTGTGGTGGAGGTGGAGAGAGGCAGCGCTACAAGTCACTGAAAGGTGTTAGGAGTTCAAATATGAGACCCGTGAAGGAAAATATCTTTCCTTGTCAGCGAGCCTGCTGAAGTGTCCTTGAGCAAGACACTGAGGACCTCACACTTCAGCAAATTCGTCACTTATCTCAAGAGCTTAAATGCCTTTTTCCTCAGTAATCTGTTGCAGCAAGGTTTCCACTCCGAGCTATTAATCACGACAGGTTCTTGTGCATTTCTCCTCTCATGTGATGTTTCTAAACATGCAGCAGGTACACTCTACTAACTGAGGAGAGATCAATACAAATAGCAACATCTGCTATAACTGTGATCAAAATGAAAACCCTGTTTTTTTTTCACAGACAAAAATTCGGTCTTTGCCTTTTTATTGCACAAAGAGGACAGAACTGCAGCTCCCAGCAGCCTGGCTCCTTTTCAACTCATCCCTCTTAATTTCCTGTTTTTCCTGTGATTTTGTTGCTTATAAATTACATGTTCAAATCTTTAAATAATGAATAAAATAAAAAAAAGGGATTTTCTTTGTTGGTGCTCTTCGTCGTTCCGTGCCTCAGTGTTTCTTCCCCCCCGGTCCTCCTGCAGCAGAGGTATGTGGGAATAATCATCCACCTACGGTTTCTGCTCATTAGCAGCGAGTCCTGCTCTCTGCATGGGTCTTTTCATGTTCCTCAGTGCTAACAACAACCTTAAGGAATGCTCCCTGTCCTCGCTGGGGAAAGCGACAGTGCGAAACAAGTGTTCAGGAGTTGAATCGGGGACAGTGCCCCGGCAGACTGCAGGGGATGCTCGGGGAAAGACACCGACACTCACATCCAGGGCTTTAAAGTGGGGCCAGAAAGATTGATAAGTACAAAAAAAGAAAAAAATCAGATTGGCAGTTTGACACATGACAATGTCAAGCGAGTTCATTTTTTCGTGTGCTGCAACTTGGCGTTGCCTCCAGCCGATGGAGACTCACTGAACAAATCAGAAAGTAATGTGATTTCCTCTATCCGGCAACGCAACACTGGATCTTACTGGGAGTCTCTGTAAACGAGACGAGATCGATCCACTGACTCCGTCTCCTGTAAACTAACTCAAGAAATACAACAGTAACTTGTGCCATTCATTTTATTTTGTATTTTCCCCATCCAGCAGATAACGAGTGAGGGGAATGTTTGTGTGATTTAAACAGATGCAGGTTACGCTTCACTAAACGCGACGAAAATAAACTTGTTAAATTTAAAACTCGGGTTGGTTTAATATGATGAAACATTATGATATTTAATTGCAGGTCATTTTTCTAATATAATTCCAGCTTGTATTTCAAAGTGACTTTTTCCCCCCCAAAGTCTCTTTCTGTATATCCAAACACTATTTCCCCCCCAAATGACAATTTTATTTAGTTTTATCACAAAGTCTGACAACCTGACCCTGACCCTGGCCCGGACCCCCTTCAGAATTTTGTGCCGACATCTTAAATGTGGCCGTTTTAGTCCCTCAAAATAAGACAGATTTGATGTTTCTCCTCTGAATTGTTTCCTTGACAATATTATTTCTGCACTTTTAGGGACTTTTATTTTTAAGGATGTGTTGAGTTCAAAGCTTCCTCGGACTACACAGTTCTGGTTTAAGGACATACTGTTTGTGTCGTGTTTGTTGTTTTGGTCGTCAGCGAGGAAAAGTGTCTGAAACAAAATTTAGAAAGTGGAGTCCTAAAATTTGCCCTTGTATCGCAAGTAAAATAAATAAAATAAATGACATAATACATATGGTGAAACATGCCAAATACATACAATTAGTACACATACCCATGAAATTGCGTCCGCCCATTACCATAAATATATTTCATCTCAACACTCATTGGCTGTTGCTTTGTTCTGAACAAGCAAAGAGTCAATCACAAACCAGATCTGCGCTCTTTGTGTCAGGTTGTCAGACTTTGTGATGAAATTAAATAAAATGGTCATTGTGGGGAAAATGGTGTTATGTTATACATAAAGAGACTTTGGGGAAAAAAATAGTTACTTTAAAATAAAAGCTGGAATTAAATAAAAAAATGACCTGCAATAACATTTCATCATCATAAACCAACACAAGTGTATGAAATTATTTTACAGCTGTATGGTTATATTTTTTAACGAAGCATCTGTATTTATTAATGTTATTTATTCAATTCATTGTTAAAAATCGTGATTGATAAATTACTAAAAGAACAAATGTATTTTGACTTGACGGACTCCATAATTGGCACAAACATTGTCTCACACACTTTTTACAACAGAGAGAAAAGGAAAGTAGGGAAAGAGAAAGACGGATGTTGTGTGTTAAAAGTCGGTAGTTTAATCTACAGTATTGTCGCCGTCCAATGAAAACCATGTATCTTATATTTAGTATTTTTTACATTTTATTATAGAGGTAAACTAAAAGATTAAGTGTTCCCTGAAAGACTGATAATGAAATAAAACATTTGGAAACCCATTGGATCATCTGAAAAATACAAAGTTACACCAGGTAACACCAGGTTTTGGAGGCACATGGTTTTCACAGTGACAGTATGCATCGTAAAGCGCTTTTTAAAACTTTATAAAAAAATCCTTGTTTTGCAATGAAATCATCTTAACCATTTACCTCTGATACTACGGTGTGCGCTCGGATAAGGCAGCAAAGCCGTACATCTGCTTAAAGAGGTCTGAACTCCGTCCCTGCAAATGAAACCTGCTGGTAAACTGAGCTTTAACCTTCCTCCACTACATCCCCTGCTGGTCTCACTGATCCCAGACGCTTATCCTCTTTTTAGAATTTTTTTTTTAATAATTACAGTGTCTCTCAGAGCACACGATGGATTTGTTTTCACACGTTCTATTGAAGGAAAACACATTACGAAATGTCAAAATATTACAGGTTGTCTTTTGTCCTGTCGCTCCAAGTAACCATTCATACACACATATGTATGCACACACACACACACACACACACTGCACTCCATTAACAAATAAGTCACGGACGCTTGAGTGACGATATGGACAAGATCGAATACATATATATACATATATATATATATATATATATGTATATATATTGAAAATATACATTATACAAATCCAAAACCTCATGGTGTCAGTGAGTGGTGGCTGAGTGCAGCCTGTTAAGAAACCCGTCTGGTTTATGTGTGTTTGTTTCCACACAAGAGGAACATGACTGCAGACATGAACAAAAACAAAATGGCCGGCCTTGGTTCCTGCTCCTACGTCAAACGTATACACACACAGCGTCTGTCTTTCGTGAGTGCCCTTTAAGAGTTACAGTATATGTGTGTGTGTGTGTGTGTGTGTGTGTGTTGTCAAGTGGAGCTCTTCATGGTTGTGTGAGCAGTTGCCTGTTCCTCCACCTATTTAATTTCAAGCTCGTTACAAAGGTTGTCTCCTCCACGAACGTGTAATATTCGTTATTGCCCTCGAGTCGCAGCCGAAACCAAAGCGAATAGGCAAAATGACATTTTCGCCACAATCATCTTTTTAAAGAATGCATTAGTTGTCAGAGATGGACTATTTGTTTGGGCTTATAACAATTATCGCCCCTAATCACTTCCAAAATAGATTGAAAGCAGTTTTTGCAGGATATATACAAAAAATGTACTCGTTTTAATTTAGAGAAATTAGTGCGAGTGATGAGAACAAAATCAAATTTTGTTATATTCACAACTCCGGTAGTGAGTGAGAGTTTCTAGGATGAGCTAGTGTCAATAGAAATCAATTGATTCATTCCCATTTATTAAAATGTCAAATTACTTAATGGGACCAACTATATCAATTTTAAACTGCTCAGTTTTTATCTCACGACAGCGAATAACAAATCATAACAAATCATGACTCCAGTCAGGCAATTCAAAAGACATCATAATTTGTTGGTCTGTAAAGGTTCATGTTGTTATTAGCAGGAAAGCATGAATCATTTCAGCAAGATTCGGTTTTAGTGTCACATGCCTAATTGCTGTTTTAAGGGGGTTCTCCAACCCGCAGTCATTTTTAGGAAAGGGTTTTGGCCCAAAATGGAACTGCAGGAGCATCATGATGTGACGTACCGCAACGTCCCCCGGTTTTGATTCCAGCCGAACAACCTTGCTGCATGTCACATCCCTCTCCTGTCGGTCTCTCTCTATACTGTCTTGAAGGTAGAAATGCCACACAACAATAAGAAAAATCAGTGTGAAAAAAAACCCAACGAAAGAAAATAGCAGCTTCAGTGGATCATTTCGTTTTAGAAAGATGTCTCACAATCTGGATTAAACGCATACTGTATATAAGACTTGTATACCTATAAATGATATACTGACAAAATCTTTATCAATTCTAACAATTAATAGGATGAAACTGAAAGCAAAGATTTTGTTGTGGTGGTTTAGATTTTAGTAGCAGTTTGTGACACGGCGATGCCTCCTGCGGTTTAACACGGTGGGAACACGCTCAGACGCTGCAGACGAATGACGGGACGGTAGAACACACTACAAGGAACTCTTTTTTTTACACATCTGGAAACAGACGGTCAGGTGCGCTCCGTATTCAAACCGGATCAAATAAAGCAAATGTTTTAAACTCGGTAAGCGGCGAGCAGGTGACACTGCGCGTTATTTCTCCAATAACACTGAAACCGTTAATCGGCAAAATAGGCGACGATCATCACAGGAGAGGTCGAATGAATGTGAACGAGGGAGGGGAAGATTGGGACGCTTGACGTGGAAGTCGGTGAGCGCATTCGCAAACAGGAGCAGCGGCGGGGAGAAGGTAATGACGTGCAAATAACACAGGGTGGTGATGTGGCTGAGGCGACTGGATCAAACAGGCTGTCTGTCGCCCCTCCTGCTCCGTCTGACCCGAGGCGGCCAGACCCTCCCGTCGCGACTTTGCTCAGCTTAAACACAAGATAACCGCTGCCCTCACCTCTCCACTGCTGAGGTGATCTCAACAGATCTCTCTTTCTTTTCATTTCTCTTCCTCCTCTTCTTCTTTTGCTTTTTTTCTCCCCCATCCCCCCTGTAGGGGCAAGCTGAATGTTGCCGTCGGGGGACGAAGAAGGCCCTAACAGTCGAATCACTGCCGTCACTCAACCTCCTGAGACCAGACCTATGTCAAGGACCCTGTCTCACACACACACACACACACATATAAAGAAAGAAAGGCGCCGGGGGACATTGTGGTGTGTGTGTGTGCGTGGCATTAGTTGAACAAGTGACAACAACAGTCTCCCGTCTCGTGGTGGAAAGATAAAGGGCAGGAGGTAAGTAGTAGTAGTAGGAAGTAAACAAACCCAGGCCGGGGCTTAAGGGAGCAAACTGTGCCGTGTGCGACAAGAGCACCAACAACCACACACACACACACACACACCATTTCCGAAGCTCTAAAGAAGACATTCACCTCGGATCGGGGACGATAAAAAGGCGTAGACCTGCACACTTTTGGCGTCACCGCCTACCCTCTCAGCAGACACATGCGCCGTTTGCTGCGGCCCGACACACAACCCCCGGGCAAATATGAGCGATGTCAAAACGAGTTCACACACAGACCTCACCCAGATTTCCTTGAGTTGCCCTGCGAGGCAAACTTTGATGTCGTGCCCCCCCGCCGGATTGTGACATGCGAACGCACCATCTAAGTGCGTCTGTTTGTGCCATGCGTCAGTGTTTTCCAGGAGCTCCACATGTATGAAGTTAATCCCCTCGTCAAAGTCAGAGATGATGTATTTTTTAACACACACACACTTACCTTCGTTGCTGTTAGTTCCTGCGGTGCCCAGAGCCTGTAGTGATATAGTCCATAGCAGCATCGCGGCCAGCCCCGGATCTGAAGCCATGGTGTTCTCCCTCGCACCCCGCCAGTCTCCCTCTGCCTCTCTCCCCACCTCTCTCCTCTCTTACTCCCTGCTCCCTCTCTCTCTCTCTCTTCCTCTCCTCCGTCTCCTACCGTGTCCCAGGGTTTGGAGCGAGAGCCGGTGGTGAGGCGAGCGTGTGTGTGTGAGAGTGAGTGTGAGGGCTGCGAGCTCATTGGGTTGGAGTTAGAGCCTGCCTCTGTGGCTCACTTCAGTCTGCCGGGCTCCCTCGCACACACACACACACACTCACATACATACATACACTTTCGGCAGGCAGCCGGTGGAGGGGGAGGGATCAAGCACGTCTGTCAAAGTCTCACCAGCCAATCAGAGCGCGGGATCAGCCGGCGCTGCACACTAAGTGCTCTCTCCGTTGCCACACCCTCCCATCCTACCTGCCTGGCCAACTCTCACTCTCTGTTTGTCTCTCTGGGTCATGAGCCTCACCCTCCCTCTCTCTCTCTTTACTCCACTTTGTCATCATCGGCTTGCCCCCCCC
>NW_022280130.1:985202-1040737 GCF_004355925.1 Anarrhichthys ocellatus
TTCTCTCTGGTTATGCTGCAACACACACACACATACACACACACACACACTCACAGTCGTGTTTCCATCACTTTAGAGGACATTGCATTGACTTACATTAATTATCTGGAGACTTAGCATAACCTAAACCTAACATTATGTTAAAGCAAGCCTTCACCCTAAAATGTAATGATTTACGTTGTGGGGATGTGCATTTTGTCCCAAAAAGGAAGGCGAGTCCTCACAATGTGACGGCGTAAACAGAGGTCCCCACAACATCAGTAATGCCCAGAAACACACACACACACACATCTTCCTTCACACACTGCTGCAAAGTGACCTGAGCAGCATTGAAATAAAATCATTACTGGTAGTTTAAAAAGCTGATAGAAGATTTTTTACTTTTTAAAACTGATACTGTAAACGGTTGACTAAACAGTCTCACCTCGAGGTCCATGTGGTAGCTGTTCTGGATCTGATCTCTTCATGGAAATCATGGGATATTTTATCGAAAGCTCCAGGACAACTTCTGAATGGAAGAGATGGAGGTGAGACTGTTTATGTCAGTTTCCGTTTCTAATTTCAACAATAAACTCTGAAGCACAACAAAACATACCGTTTCACCACTACTATGCTACTACTCTTTATAGTAACACTAAAACTTCTCCTGGCAGTTTGTTTTACTACTACAACTATTGCTAATTCTATGCTACAACTACTTATTTTACTACACCTATTAGTATAATAATTATCAATGGTGGTTTTAGGCAAAAAAACATGGTTTGGCAACTAATAATTTGGACATATACAAAACCAGAAAATTTCACAATTGTACAATTTGGCAAAATTAGCTATCTCTGCTCTGCAGAGCAAACCCAATTTTACCCCGTTGTCCTGCTGCTGTCATGTTTGTTAACCCTTTTCAAAAAGATGCTTAAATTGCTGACAGCCTGGTCTTGACCATCCCCTACCTATAGCACACGCCAGAAGCAAGACAACGTCTTCTCTGACAAGCTAGCAGCTCGCCATTTTTTTCCACTCCACTCAACCTTAAATCTGATTATTTCTACCAGTGCTTTGGTTTAAAGCAATATCCGGCGGCTAGTGGGCACTGAGGTGTCCCCAATTTCTGTGTTTGTTAAAAGCAATACCAACTTCTGCTAATAATAAGCAAATGACAATTTGCAGCGGTGCGGGGCAACAGACGATCTGCCCCACTTGGCATCAAATTTGTGCCATCGATTTTTTTGCCAAAAGCTTTGTGCATGTGTATTGTTGTTTTTCCTACACTTGAGAAGAGCGTGGGGCTATCCCCACATGGCGCCATCTCGAGCCATGCACAATTATAACACAGTTTATAAAGGATTCTATCTTGCTACTGACCTTAAATTGTAGAATAATGAAAATGAAGGTAGCAACCAAGAATGTTTATGTCATACATTAATCCAAATAATAAATTATCGTAATATTCCTTTCTAAATTACTTAATAATCACTAAAAAACACTTTTTTTCAGCTGCAATTACGGCTGTGCCGTAATTGCCCCAAATTACCCGTCGCCACAATAATTTTACACATACTAATAGGGTGTATTGTCTGTATATTAGTGAGTAATTTTACGTCTCACAACCACTGCTACTATAATTTACCAATATGATTCATAACAATAATGACTACTTAGTTAATAATACTACTACTATGACATAATAGTGTTATTTGTATTTAGTTGGCACTGCTACTACAATTTCTACTGCTACCCCTACCAGCTATTACTAAAAATAATAAGACATTATTACTAATTTGACTCATGCTAATGATACCATTATAATTACCAACAAAATGTAATTATGAAATGTGTACAATGTTATTTGAACTTTGTGTAACTGCTCTCACAAATACTATTACTGCTGATGCAACTACTACAATGACAAAAATATAGATGCTACTACTAGTACTGCTACTAATAATAATAATAATAATATATATATATATGTATTAATGGTAATAACACTACTACACATAATCTAGACATTAGGGTTAATTGCAAATATTTGTGCTGTCACTACGACAACTACTGCTATTAATACAATAAAAACAACTAGTAATAATAATAATGAAAATAATACTGGCAATAATGATACAGATGTTTTATCAACTATAATAAAATATTAGTAATGGAAAAAATAATAATGTGCTTAATTCACTATTAATACTACTAGAAAATAATAATAATGATAATAGTAATTAAGATGTGTTTTATCAGTACTAATAAGAATACTACAACATATAATAATAGTGAAGTTTACTGTTAATACTACTAGTAATTAATGCAATTGATAAAACACAATGATTATTATGTTTTATCAATTATAATAAAAATACTAATACTACTATTAATATTGTAGTAAGAGTTGATACTACTAGCAAATAATAATAATAATATAATATAATAATAATGCTACTTTTGTTGGTTTTAAAACACCATTTAGAGTTGTTTAAGGCATTTCATAATTTAAAAGGCTTGTGGATACAAAAGTATTGGTGTTATTGTAAGTTTATAGTGTGTTTACCGAGACCAGCGCCGTGTACCGTGGCCAGACGCTCTTTCTAGTTGTAGCTGTGGGTCTGATGTGTGCAGGAAGTGTGTGTGTGTGTGTGTGTGTGTGTGTGTGTGTGTCACAGCGCTGCTCAGAGGTCTGCCAGCACTGCTGCCGTGCCGAGTTTCCAAACTGCACTGTACGCCCGTAAACCCCGGAACGTGGCAGCACAACACTGTTGCCGCTCTGCTGCCATCACGACAAACGGCCTCCGCCACCACCGCTGAAGCATCACTGAGGGGAGCGCTTGATTTTCCTCACACACAAAATCCAATGAAAATATCTAAGACTATAAGTGAGGAATGTCCCTGAATATTGAGTGTGAGCATACATGCAGCTGCCCCCCCCCTTAGTGAGGGACATGGAGGGTTAGTTGATACGAGTGTCCAGGCCAAATTGAGGCAGCGCTACCCTGCCAAACCCCCCCCGGTCCTCCACCCCCTCCCTGTCTCTTAGGCCCGGAGACACAGTGGTTTCTGTGTGAGTTCAGAATGCTTCCTCCACAGCATATATAGGGGAGCCTTGTGCCTACGTGCAGTGTCCCCGAGAAGGCTGGAGAGACACATACAAAAGTGCGGAGGGTTACGCATCATATTCGGCCAGACGTGGCTGCTCCCTGCAGCTGTTTTGTCCCCGATCCGCATCGCGTGAGGCTCCGCTGCTTTGCCACTAGGCTGCACTGTCAGTCTGCCTGTCTAATAGGCTGCGCGCCTGTCATCTTCACCCCCCCCCCCCCACACACACAATCTTCCACGAGAGAGAACGTTCCCTGAACTCTTACACGCAACATAAATAATCACTGATTTATGTCAATGTCTCTGATGTAAACACACGACCAGAGGGGATTTTTTGCAGAAGAAAAAGAAGGATGCTTTGTAAGAGAACAGGCTGACAAAAGAGGGTTCAAAAGCAGAGGAATTAAATCTATATTCTTCCCATTAATAGCAAAGCATGAAGGATATTGGAAAAAAAACGTTTTTTTGCTGTTGGAGTGATTTTTCATTAGGCCTGGAGCTACTTGTTATAAAATACAGGTACAAAATGTTCTGTTGTTGCACCCAAACCTGATTCTCTTATTGTATTATCTGGAACCACAATCAAATGTCCATCCCCAGAAGAATCTGCTGTCTCGGTCACCTTTTGGCACCTCTGGTAATTGATTTCCTACGCAGGGGTGCATCCGTGTCACATCTCAGTTTTAGGCAGCGCTGTAAAGTCTTTCTCTCTTGTTCTCGCATCAGTAGGTGGCAAAGAATGTCCACGTCCGACGTAAAAAACGTGGATGATATTACTCCGAAGATTGGGGGCGTGACTATAAATGAGAACACAAAGAGGAGCGATGCTAATATTGTCGGGTCATTTTGTCCTTTTACCGTAATCGAAGCAGCGTGAGGGAGAGAAATGCGTGATAGATGTGTTATTATAAACACTGGCTGAACCTCCACACACACACACACACACACACAGAGGCAAGCTCATTAAAATGGCTCCCCATAGCTCCCTGCTCTCACAGCGAGTCTTTGACAAACCTTGTGTGTGTATGCGTACAGTATATGCATCCGCCATAATGAGGAAATTTACTAACGACTCTATTGCCACGGCGACAATGTGGGGAGTCCCCTGCATATGTGTGTGTTTACCTGGGGGGTCTGTGGGCAGCAGTTGGCATGTGTGTGGGTGTGTGTGTGTGTGTGTGCTTGTGAGCGAGCAGATGGTGGGGGTCAGTGCGTGCCTGGTGTTGTGGGCCTCGTCGGTGGGTGTTGGCTAAATATAGCACGCTAGCGACAAAGCTGCTCGGAGCATGGTCTCCGACTTTCATTCTTTGATCAGTTCGGCTCCATTCATTTCACCCTCAGTGTGACAGAGCCACTTCAAAGCAGCTGAATTCATTTCAACTATGAACTAACTACGCAGAAGGACACTGAGAGGTGTCATTTTACCTGATAACTGAAATCATCAAGCATGTCTCCCTTTCGTCCTTCAACTTATTTACTAATGGTTTGGTAACATTTAAAAGTACGGTACATGCTCGTGTAGTGTCAGGGCCCCTTTATTTACCTCAACTGCCCCACCGGCCATTAGGAGTACCGGGAGATATAGATCAGCAGAAAATATATACAACTTTTACAGATGCCCCGATTACCTTTTCTTGCCAGCGATTGCCAATTGTCAATGAGCCATATCGGCTGATGTTGTTTTGTTATAGCAGCTTGTATACAATGCTCCAATTCACCAACGTCCAGAAAAATAAACTCCATCGCCCCCGAATTCAGTGGAAACCATCAAAAATGTGTTTTGTTATTGTCATCTATAATGGTTATTGGCATAAAAACACACAATTCAAATGATTAAAATATTGTATTCTTAATAATAAACTGCCTACAGAAAGCAAAACAAAATATAGAAAACAAGGCCAAAACATGTAATAACTATTTTGTATTACTGTGAAAACATATCCTTCAAACAACTGTATTTATTTAAGTCTCTCACCAAAAACTACATCTTACAAGAATACATTTGAACACATAATGATGCCGTTGTAAATCACTTTCGCCCAATACCTGTTTTTACCAAATGAATGCACGCATCATAATGTAAGTTAATGGAACCTCTGTACGTTAGCAGTTAGCTCCGATGCTGCCGACGTTATTTGCTTTTCTCTTGCCGATTTCCACACAATGCCTTTGTTCACAATGTAGCGTTATCAGGGATTGGTGACGAGCTTCTGATCGCATGTTTTCATGGTAAAACTTTACTTCACACTTTGATGGTTAAAGTGTGTAATAACTCCGCTTCACAAACTCCTCAGAAACCCATGGTGACGTCACAGAGACTACGTACATAATTGATATAGTCTATGGTCCGTACGTATCACGGATACCATGAACCGTTACATCACTACGTTACACAAAACAAGAGGGTGAGAGATGCGTGTTTGGCCCATAAGTCATTGTTACGCACGAATGGTTATGATTATTGACAAGTTAGTTCTTCGCGTAAAAGATTAGAGACTAACTATCATTTATCATTTTTCTTTCACATGTAGTGTATTTAATGAAGGTACAAAACCTACAAAAAATAATAAATGTTTCTTGTGTATTTCTTAAAGGCTGTAGTTTTCAATTGATAGTGGTACAATGTGCAATACTACAATGATATATAATATTTTAACAATATATAACTAATATATGAACTTTTTAATTTTTTAATTTAATGCATTAACATTAAACTAATATACGTAACTATACTGAGTTAAGCAGTCCAGGGCTTTTCATTCCCAGTCCGTCCTGTGAGAGAACCAAGCTTTTATTTGAAACAGCATATTATATCACATATTGTGAAATAAACCTCTGTGCTACGAGTACATTTTATTATACTTAATTCACCTTTTTTTCTGGTTTGCTTCCGTTTGTGTTTGCTGAAGATGCTATTTGTTGTTTGTGCAAACTCAATTATTTGTCTATGTTTAACTGTTTTATGATGTGAATATATGTATTTCCACAGCATTGTTATGCAACATTGTTGTTGTATCCACCACTCTGCTGAGCTTCTTCTTTTTCACTGAAATACTGTTTTCAATCACAAATCAATTCAAGTCTTGTTTTTTTCATTTGTTGTCAATGTAAATGCAACTCTTCTGCACAGATGTCTCCAGACTGTCTTTAGACAAAAAATGTCCGTCGACAAAATCAGTAGTTCCAGAGCTTCTCATCATGACTGCAATCATTCCCCAATCTTCCCCATGTGGCTATTAACCGTGATAACAAAGGTCTCCTAACCTTTAAGAGATACTTCCCCCACAAAGTTTAACAGCAAAACTATATAAAAACGGCCAGTTCAAATCAAAACCTCTCAGAACTCATGCTGTAAAATCCAAATCTCATTTGACCTATGCTCAATACTTCCCAGACACTTGAATTTTTGCCGAATTCTTAATATTTAAAACACTCCTTGCTCAGATGCATCACATTAAAAGCCTTCCCATGGCTAAATGTCCAAAATCCATCCATTCTCTGATGAGCTTTTAATGTGAAATGTCTGCAAGAAGGGTTAGGCTTGATTGTGGTACTAATTCTAACGGTTAAGTTAAAACAGCATTTCCGTTAAAAAGACAAACAAGCAAGAGATATTTAATCTCCCATTTAGTTGCTGTGTGAAAGTAAATGATTGTTTTCTACCTGACTTATCCGTTTGTGTTGTCCATGTCCCTCTCTTATGTTACGTTGTTGCATTACGTTGTTGTGTTACGTTTAACATTACCTTCTTGCATTACGTTCTGTTGTAATGCTCCGTTATAAACTTGTATTTGAACACAAACCATGACGTTTTTCTGACCTTAACCAAGTAGTTTTGTTGCCTAAACCTTACCAGTTGCTTCACAACGTCAACCTTGTGGCATTGTGTTTCTGCAAATGTGATACAGGGCTGATCTGACAAGTACTTTTGGTTCAGAAATGCCAAGATTTAACGAATCCCGTGGTTTTGCAGAAAAGTGCAATGCCAAAAAATGTTGTGGTCGCTGGATTGGAATAACGATATTTGTTTCATGCACGGCTAACGGAGTCATACCATATTTCCCAAAACTGGGTAACCAAGTTGACATGGATCCTCTCTCTGCTACATCCCCACATGAAGATGTTTGCTATCTCAAAGTCAACCAGGATCATCGGCCAAGACTCTCATCTCATCTAATCTTCCTATCATCTGAATGGCTTGTTTGGTCAGACTCTGCAACCCCACTGTCCACTCCAGTGTCCTGAGTGTTATTTCCAACCCCCCTCCTCTCCCCTCTCTGGCTACAGCAAGAGAGAAATACAGAGAATCTGAAACTATTTAAATCTCCTGCAAAGACCTTTTTTTCTTTTACATCTCCTCATCCGTTTTGCTTGTCATCCCCCAAATCTCTGCTCCCGCCCACCCTTCAACACGGAGGTCAGTGAACTCTCATCAGGGTGCTACAGCTTACACAGCCTGGGGTCAGAGGTGCTGCACTCAACAGGTAGCCCCACAGAGACGTGTTGAGTTTAACCGGCTGCAAAAAGAGGGTAAAATATACAGCCACTGAGGGCAAAAATAGTTCTATTGGGTAGCACATGGCAGAATTTTATAAGGCGTTATACAAAATGTTAACATGTACAATATGTGATATTGGGGACAAAGTCAACAGCTACAATTCCTTGAGACAAACTGCAAACTGTTTGAATGCAGCTACTGTGAGACTCTGTGAGCTGTACATCATTTAGTAACACCAATCTCTTCAGAGCCATGTTGCAAACCAACGCTGCACCTAATCAACACAGACTCCCCCTTAACACAGACCCGCTAGCCACACGTGTCTTAACACACACGTGTAAGTTAAAAAAACTATTCTGCAAGTTAAGTAAGTCGCATTTTGACGTAAAACTGTTGAAGTATAAGACTGAAACTACGTGATTAGAAAGATTAAACACCCAAGTGACTAATTGAGCAGTAGCTTGCTACTTGTGTTGGCCAACGTAACAGTTAGCTTGTTGTAGCAGCCCTGAAGGACTGTTAAGTTAGCGGCGGGAATAGTTTTGGACTGGGGGGCGCGGAAGCAACAGGACGCCACTGGGGAGCATATAGAGAGCTGCGCTCCGCTCCGCTGGCGAAGCCTCCGGCTTCGCTGCCTCAGCTGTTATGAGAAAATTTACTGCATAATTTTTTGTTAAACATAAGACCGTAGAGATAGTAGTGTAAAAATAACATCAAGCCGTGGATTGGTTTTCCTCCTGCCCTCCCCAATTTGTTGAGTCACCAGCCACCAATGCTGTTATTCCAACAGATAGGGCTTCCCCAGTATGGGAGCAGTCCGCTGATGCAGTGAAGTGTCTGCTTCATTATTCATTTCAGTCAAATGTCTGTTTATTTGATATGCTGTCAATCAAGGTGTATAAATGACACAAGCTGGTTTGGTTTGTTTGTTTTGTGGGTTCATATGATTTGTTGTTCTCTCTGGATGTTGGGGTGGATCAGCTGCTCAGCAGCTCAATCAAGGAAAGTGCAAACAGTTTGCCTTGTCACTTCTTAGACAGGAGCTGGGCTCTGTTAAGATGCAGGAAGGTTCTGCAGTGAATGACATTCTGTTATATTTGGTAAGTTCATTGGTATGTAATGATTGAGGTGTTGGCTGTGATGCTGCAGATTTCTTCGTTTTGTGTTCATTTGCTTCAGTTGCATTTAGTTTTATTAAAATTTCCAGGTTTCGTTTTTGCCCTTTTCAGAATTTGTTTTGTTAAGGAATTTGCACTACTCCTGCTTATTGAAGATCCGGAGTTTTCCGGTGCCAAACCACCTCATCGTCCCTTTATATTGAGGAGCGCTACAGGGTTTTTTGTTTTTGGTAGCTTTCATGGTCTCACTCCAAGGTTCCACTCAGTCCAACCAGCCTGCCCTTTAGATTTAATACAAAACACATTTAAAAAATTGATAGTCAGGCAATATATATATATCATTATTTATATATATATATTAGTGCTGGGCAAGTTAACGCGTTATTATCGCGTTAACGCATTCATTAATTAACGCCGACAATTATTTTATAGCATGTTAATGTATTTTTTTAATTTTCTTTTATTTTGAAAGTCCGTTTCTCACTGGCAGCAGTGGAGGAATGGAGACTACTGGACATCACTGCGGTAAAGTCAGCAGACACTCAGATGTCCGTGGTCAACTCAGCAGACACTTACAGTTTAGTGCACCTATATGCTGAAATTCACGGTAAATGCATTCAAACGGCACAGATCGGGAGCGAGCGAAGGACTTTGAAAGTTAGCGGAAAGATTAACATGAGACAACATCCGGTTTATTCAGACGAACATCCGGTTTTCAGAATAATATGCCAACAAAGTATGAATCATATTCACATTAAGTATAAAACATGCTGCATCTCGTGAGTTAAAGGGAAAATACATCTAAATTGTGCGTAAAGTGTCTTTATTCTTTGATCGCTGGGTAACCATCATCACCTCTGAGTTACAGCATTATATTGATGAACAGTAGAGCTGCATTCACATGCTCTGACTGTCATGAAGATGCTGAAACATTTTATTCCTGTTGCACAGCAGTGGAACGTTTCACATACGGTCAGCACACTGAGCACACATAGTGAAGAGATACAACTGCTGCTGTGTAAAGGGAATACTGCTGTTAAAAAGCATCTGATTTGTTGAAAGTGTTTACAAACCAAATGTTATTGAGCTTTTGTTCATATAGCAGTACTTTTAAAATAAAAGTGCACAATACACTACTTTTGAATTCATTATTGAACTTTGCCATAACAATGCGATTAATTAATTAATTGTTATGGCAAAGATTAAAAATTGTAATCGTTGCCCAGCACTAATATATATATATAGGCCAGTTACTTGAATTTCTTTTGCTGTAACACACTCTTCTGTGTATACTGTACTCAACTCTCTGTGTACTGTATTCGAGTGTGTACCAGACTTGCTTCCAAATTCACCAGAAATTGCAATGGTTGACGTCATTAAAAACGAATCATGAGTTAATGTTTGCAAATAATTTTATGTATTTTTCAAGGGATTCCCACATTAACAGAGGCACTCTTTACAACGTGAATATGAGCGAAATAAAAAAATGTTTTAAAAAACTATTGACCCAATCCGTCTAATCTTCCCTCGCATTGATATTTCATGGGACTGTGCTAGGTGTCCGGGGCACCATGAATCTACGTTAATGAGACGGTGTGTTTGTTGTATGTGTATTAAAAGAGATCTCAATGAAAGGCACACAGTAACCCAAACTGCTCTCCCAGCAGACTTCAGAGACCATAGAGACGCTGAGCTGTCTGTTCAGAAGGCCTTTCACCAGCTCTTAGTAACGTTATTGCTGATCATGATGTCCACTGAAGGACTTAAAACATTTCTTCAAAAGTCTGCTTCCTTCTGAGCAAATCTTTTTACGGGCAACTACTTCAACCTGACCACGTAACCCCCAGCGACATCTCGAAGAGCATTCGGGTCCACTGGATTTAATGAACCTCCGTTTCAGCTAAAACCTTTCTAGCTAATCTGTGATTCTTCCTTTGAACTCTGCCAGGACCGAACAGAATCCCAACCGTAAACTGTCAGACCTGCCCATAGAGCCAACCTTGATGCACAGCTAAAATACGCTTACTCAAAGTTATCTGCGGTGAAATCAGAACTCTCAGACGAGACTACAGACGACTCACAGTCTGATTGGTATGTTATCCTTTGAGTAATGAGCGTTGATTATTCGGTCTAATTTACCTGCATATGCTACTGATTGCTGCCTCGCTGATGTTTTTTTTTTTCTACTGCAACAGAGTCCAAGAATTAAGAGTCGTGGCTGCTGCTGAACGTTTGTTAAAGTCGCCCTGTTTGATGCTTCCTGTACAAAAGTGTGCTGCTCTTTACTGGAGGTTTTGGTAGTAAAAGGTACCTAGTAGCAGCTATACTCATCTGCAGACATCTGTTTGCAAAAAAATATTCAGGCGGAAATAGAAACCTTCTACTTGTGTGTTCAAACTTCTATTAATCAATGCCAGTAGCACTTACAGTGATTGACTGTTGGGGAAAAAACTGTAGTTAAATGTAGTTACCTTTCAAAAGAGACCAAAACCATGCATGTGCTCCAAATGGTTCAAGAACAGCTTTCAATTTACTTTGGGTATGCCTTGGATAGGTGTTTCAGGCTAATTTTACTGGGGCGATAACAGGTTGGTCCGGTCTGAGAGCTCTGCCACGGTCGAGGAAACCTCTACTACCAGCCTCCGGTTGACCCTGGAGTGGATCAGCCGTTCGGGAGTATTCCCAAACTTCCTGATGTCCAGTCCACCCCTGGCCTTGTTTCAACTGCATGGTTCAGCTTGACTCAACTCACTTTTGGTACAAGGTCATTTTCTCTTTTGTTTCCCCTTCAGATACTAAATAGGTAATGGACTTGCTTCTGTATAGCGCATATCTAGTCTTCCGACCATTCAAAGCACCGGAACACTACATGTTATTCACCCATTCACAAACATTTAAAAATAGATGGCAGGGGCTACCATGCAAGGTGCCACCTGCCCATCAGTACTCGACTAACTCACATTCACACCCCATTCATACACCGATGGTACTGCCTTTGAGAGCCGATTGAACCGCCGATCTATACATTCCTGCTGCTTGGTTTTAATCAACAGTTGGTGGCAATAACATGCAAAGAATCCAAGAAATGTGCCAACAAAGGAAGTGGAGAAGAAGACAGCTAGCAAGCAAACAGGGATGCACACAATACAGAATTCAAAACATTTTGACCATCAGCTTTATGGTCCAGGTATTGGCTGGTGGTGATTCTGATATCCACCTTTAGATCATCATTAACTCAATATATCATACCATCAATACACAGTGATTGAGTGGAAGCGGATGGTGTCTATTTACTATTGAAATAGGAAAACATAGTGTGAGTAGTTTAGAGTAAAAATCAGTTTCTTTAGTTTTTTTTCTATAGACAAGCCTCGAGCAGCAGGGACCGTGAGAGGGTCTTAACCAAGAACAACATCAATAACAAGGTCAATTGCAAAAGCGTTGTCACGTGTGTACTTCAGAAACTGTATGTTTGTGTATGTGTCGACGGGTTTCTGAGAAAAGCCAGAAAGCGTGTGTGTGAGAGAAAGAGAGAGAGGGGGCTTTGAGGGGTCAGTGTTGTTGTTGTGCTAATACGCTTTAGTTCTAATTAGCAGGCTGCCTCTAAGCCTCAAGTGTCCTCTCACAATACACACCATTTCCACACAATCAATTTCCATGAAAACAAGAATCAGCCCTGAAACTACATGTTGACCCGAAGTCCTTTGTTGTTGTTTTTTTTTGTTTTTTTGGGGGGGGGGGGACATGACATTTCAGCACAACACTAACATCCCAAAAGACGGGTAGCCAAACGTGATGAGTTGTCTTGTATGTTGTCTCCGGGAGAGCTCGTCTTGACTTGTTTTGAAGCCCCGAGAGTTGACGGACTGACAGGAACTGCTCCGCCGAGACCCTGTCAGACACCATGTGTGTGTGTGTGTGTATTTGTCTTTCTGTCCTCCTATATGTGTGCTAGCGAGGGGCCTGTGTGACACGCGGCTTGTTGTGTCTTAAATCAGAAAAAAAAGAAGTAAAATGACGGAAGACATTACATTACATTAGTCATTTAGCAGATGCTTTTATCCAAAGCGACTTACAATAAGTGTATTCAACATCGGTATTCAAGAGAACTACTAGTCACCAGAAGTCATAAGTGCATCTAAGAGCAAAGACCAGAGCAAAAGTACAGTGCAGAAACAAATTAATACGAATAAAATAAATGCTAATAAGTGCTAATACAATACAATAAGTGCTAAGTGGAAGGCTCAGGGTAGTACTTCTTGAAGAGGTGAGTTTTCAGCCTGCGCCGAAAGATGTGCAGAGACTCCGCTGTCTTGACGTCAGTGGGGAGTTCATTCCACCACTGTGGGGCCAGGACAGAAAACAGCTGTGACTGGGTCGATCGGCCGCAGGGACCTCTGAGCCCGAGGCAGCAGAGCGAAGTGGTCGGGTGTAGGGCGTGTAGGGCCTGGTCTGGAGATAGGAAGGAGCTGAAAGTGGGGGCTGTATGAGGTTCTTTACTTTATTGTCAGACAGACAAGAACTGAAGCTGTTATCAGTGCTTTAAGTGGGAAAAAATGCCCAATAGCTAAATAATTATTTTATTATTTACACATATCAAAGCCTTCGTCTGAAAATGTAATTCTTGTGGAAATATTTGCCCTGTAAAATCATATTCTGTAAATCAAAAGAGTAGATTCAGAAAACTTAAATGTTTCATTAATTATATTTGTTCACAAATAAAAAAAAGAAAACAAACAATTCACTTATTTTACAAAAAGCATAGATAGATATAACGGCTTCAGCTCTCTTTTATTTGTATAGAGCTGGTGTCAGGCTGTGGTTAGCCTAGCTTAGCATAAAGACTGGAAGCAGGGAGAAACAGCGAGCCTGGATCCTTCGTAAATGCAAACAATGTGCCCACAAGCAACTGTAAAGCTCAATAATTGGCATGTAGCTTATATCATTTGTTCAATATAAGTAAAAATTGTTGACCAGGCACAGTAACTTCCAGGAGCACCGACTCTGTGCCTGGCAACCGCTCGAAGCGCCAAGAAATATTACTGCAAATAACCCCCACAATACGGCGAATTGACGTCTTTTGTCCAACTTTTGCTTCAGGTTATGGCAGCATCTGCACCGTACCCTGCTACATCATCGCCATGCGTCTGTGCTGTTTGTTTGTTTGTTTTTCAGACGCAGTCATGCCTCACCTGTTCTGCCTCAGTGCGTCTCCACCCACCTGTTCATCACCTCGTCGGCCTGGTGAGCCGCTGCCTGCCTCCACAGCTACACTTTACCTCACAACATCATTCTTTGTTCACCACGGCTGTGGTCGAAAATCTTTTCGCTTTGGAAAGTTCCTCACTGAGTGACCGGAAGTATCCAAGTGGCGGCCATGAGCGGTTTAAATTCTGTAAATGCTAAGAAAGGTGCTTCAATGCTTCCTTTCTTAGCTCCTTTAGTATAGGATACACTGGACCTTCCTTTAAGACAAAAGATAATGCCACCCCACAATTCCTTGCAGCGGCCACATTTAAAGTGACGCACCATTCGGCTGTCCGTGTCACGGGGTGTGGGGGCGGACCCAAGAGCAGACACGACTAGGGAATACAGAGTGAAAACAAAAAGAGTTTAATGCAAGGTGGACACAAAGGGAAACTTGTCAGGGAACAGCAGGGAAATCCGAAGACGAGAAGGCGAGGGTGAGAATCGGGCAGGACAAGGCAGGGCAGACAGACTGAGGAACCGGGAGGGTGAACCAAACTGTAGACACAGGAAGACAAAGCTGCACCTATCTAATGATTACAAAGCATGAACAGTATTATCATCACTCCTATTTCTATTAGCACACAGTATCAACATTGATTAGTTGTTTGGTTCTTCGTTTGTTGTGGAGTCATGCGCGAAAAAAACATAATTCAAGGTAACACGGGGTGAGTAACTGATATACAAATGATCATTTTGTGGGTAAGGTACTCCTTTCACTTTAATTCGTCACCCAGCTGTACTCATGTGGGATCCTCCCCCGGTGTAGTTCACAACTGTTCCTGCCATTGGAGATGTCAATCACATCACTTCCTGTGTGCCACCTGACTGTTTCCTGAGAACACATGTCTTTGCAAATCAGCAATAAAGAGAAGCAAAACAAACACTGTTTATATGAATATGTTGCACTATAATTACAGAGCCACGTGTTCAATGTTGCCGAGGGAACACTTGTCCATGAGGAGGAAGGTAATGGTGAGTAGAGCCCTTTCTACTGACGGTAAGACCATCTGATCTGAGTGCAGGCACCTCCTCCTGTCACCTCCACACACATCTCCCCCGCTCATTTACACTTCTAAAGAAAGCCTACCTGCCTTGAGGAGGTACTTCCTTGTGTGTGTATAAGTGCGAGTATGGGCATCCCAATGTGAGGACGATTACAGGAAGCTTTGTCTTTGACCCCTTGAGGTTCCTTTTTACAAGCCGAGAACAGTTATCTCAATTCATTGCACAGCGTTTTATGATTCTCCCCACACCCATTTTCATTTAAGGCGTAGAATCGATATGGGACAAAATTTTGCAGCTGATAAACTGTGACGGCCCGCTGTGTGTGTGTGTGTGCGTGTGTGTGTGTGTGTGCGCGCGCATATGCTTGAATGAAGGAGGACAGAAATAGATCTTCAGGTATTGTGAGACTTACTGCACATGCAACCGGGTCGTCCTCTCGCAATCCTGGTCCACGTCTGGCGATCTTTTCTAACCGTGACAGACTCTCTCAGAGCGACGGGAGGTTTATGAAAAAAAATGAGCAGGAAATAGGGAGAGGAAGAGGAGGATGAGGAGGAGTGAAGGGAGGTAAACACTGTCACCAAACAGCTCGAGAGCTCTTTGTCACTTTGAGGAAAGGGAGCAAACGGATCTAGCTGAGAGAGGACGGATGTGTGTGCGTTTGTGTTTGTGTCAGCATCTCTGCAATAAGTGTGTTTGTGTGAATGTATCTTTGCGATTGAAAAGCATGTTAGGAATTGTGGGAAGCCGTGGGAGGTTACTAGGAGTGTTGCATTATGGGAGGTAGGGTCATGTAAAGTTCAATACTGAGAGAGTTGACCCAGAAGCATTGTCACAATAACACACACACACACACAGGATAATGTCTGATCCAAATTGTAGCATCTTGGGGGCATAATGCCCGTGGTGCCTTAAAGCACCGTCTAAAGCCTTTAAACACACACACACACACACGTACACAAACACCCGCTACACACATACAGTTGATGAGCTTATCTCGTCTGAATGTGGGCTGTTCACTTGTTTGCCAAGAGCAGAGATAAAGCAGAGGGAACAAAAAACACCCGCCACTGTAAATCCATTTATGTGTGAGAGAAAGTGTGTGTGTGTGTGCGCCCGCTCGAGCATATGTGTGTTACCGGGTACGGCCCAGTATCAACCGACTCGGCTCTCGTTGATTCACACAAGGGCTCCTCACTCTTCAATGTCAGCCCTTTAGCTAAATGTATCCACATGAAGCTGGTGGACATTTGTATTCAGCGGGCCTCTTGCGCTGCTAATTTGGAATCATCGAGCAGCTTCTCTTGATCAGCCGGTTAATGCAGATGTGTATGGCAAACTAAATCAGGACTCTTGTTCTTATACGTGTCATTTTGCCCTACTGCACAAAAAACAATTCTTATTTCACCGTTTACTAAAGCTGCAATAGACGTGTTTTTTTTGCTTCCATTATGGAGTAAAATGTTGATTGCACAATGCAACGGCTGTAGAATAATGAGCCCATCAGTGTTTAGATTGGTTCCCCATAAGCCTCGCTCTAACTATGCAATTTAGGTCAGCCATGGGGTCTGACGAAGGCTCCATTTACAGCACAAAGGAAGTCAACCAATCCACCAAAACAGACGAACGTTCAGTTACCGGCTGGAGCAACTCAAATTCAGCCCACGCAAAGTAGTTTCCTCACTAGCGGGCTTATTCTTGTCTGATATGACTTCATGACAAACAATTCTACAGCAGCGGGTGGCTGCTGCAATATGCAACAGAAACAATGGGGTGTTTTATGGTTGCATGGTAGCCCCTGCTATCGGTGAATGAATAGGTGTGAATGGGTGAATGATGACATGTAGTGTTGAAGTGCTTTGAGTGGTTGGAGGACTAGAATAGCATTGTACAAGTCCATTTACCATTCTATTCTGCCTTCATCACAGCAGTGAGGTGGGGTTGAAAAGTTGTCTGTTGCCACTTAAATTTATTTGCCCAACCCCCCCCCCCCCCCCCCCCCCCAGGAAGAGCCAAGCAAATTTGACATTTGTGGCCAAACCGTGTAATTGTACATGTGTCATGTGATGCCATGGGGCCTGAAAGGGCTTTTTCCCATAGACTTACATTGGGAAAGAGGAGTCTGTAAATCAACTTCACAGTACGAAAAATTGAATAGCCCTCATTTAAATCATTAGGTCGGAGTTGTTTTCTTGGCATAACGATGTTATGTGAGCGAGCCCCGAGACCAAGCGATTGGGAGGCGGGGCCTTGCATCTAGTGCCCTTGGATGCAAAAGATCTGGTTCATTTTTTCAATCCCCCTGTTGAGCACTTTTGGCTTCCTTTGCCAATGAGCAACTTTTATACGCTGTATCTCTTCATATATCCAAAACATGGACTGTACACATGTCAACAAACTACCATCCTCAATGTCACATGCTATTCTGCTTACTGTATGCACGTTAGCATCTACCATTACTACAGTAACAGCAGGCACACAGGTCAATGGAATTTATTAAATATGTAAAGAAAAAATAAAATGATAAATAAGGGTGTCTTTTATTTTAGCTGATGGACTGTAGCATAGCCCTATGTTGCACTTTACAATAACAATTTAATTATCTTTCTACATGTTATTTGCAGCTGCTTGTGAGAAATGCATATGTTGTTTCTATCGGGCTGCCGGCTGGCAGAGAGCGAAGGACAGCAGTTCATTTAACTTCATTTCAATGTGGCAGCCAGCAGCCATACTTGAATTAAACTCGCTGCATGGAGAATTGTCTTGTTAAAATAGGCTTTACCTTCATTAAGCTTTAACAGACAAAGCAACAACAACCACTGGTACGGAGCGTGGGGCTGCATCCACAATCACTCATCAAAGTGTGTGTGTGGCTTTGGAAGATAGTTTGGCGTATCAGGTGAGAAATTCTAAATTGCATATTGGCTGGCTCTTCAAAGGTCAAGTTATGCGTAACCACGATAATGCACACTCATAAGTAATGGTCATGTTACATGGTCATTATCCACAGTTTTACACCGATTGTTTTGGTGAGAGGCTGTCTCAAAATGGCAATAAGGGACAGAAACATCCACCTGTAATTCAATGATTGTTACGGATTGCTGTTTACTTCAGAATCTCATAATGACACACGGATCAGATGGAGCAGTGTTTTATTCAGTGTGACCAAAAAAAAAAGAGACTTTGTAAAGACACAATCATTCTCCTGGAGTTCGTCGTCGTCTTTGTCTCTCCAACTCACAACTTTAAACACTGAATACACTTCTTTTTTTTTGTTAGGAAATCACATACTATCAATGGATAATGGATTTGTAATTTGCATGAAGACGTGGAGAGATTGAAAGTATCCAAATAATAAGTAGTAGTTGCGTTACTGTGAGTTCAGACAGAATGTGACACAAAGTCCAGGTGTGGCGCGATTGTGTTCACAGTCAATGAGAAAAAGCCGAGTAGATGCGAATTTGTTCAGGCTGCCGCAAACTGATGCAAAGACGTTGAAAGTGTGCACCGGAGTTATATGCTTTATTAATGAAGACGTCATGCCTCCTAATTTGTGCGGAGGCTCCTACTGTCTTATCTTTCTTCATCACTGAGGACTTTACGGTGATGCTCAGCGCCTCCTTTACCTCCAATGCACACCTGGCCAATCACTGCGTGATGTGGACATGCTCGTCCCATCATTTGTTTTGCAATGTTACCGTAATTGTTGGACAAAAATAACAGTTGACCTTTTGAAAATGCACTTTAATGACATGGCACTTGACAGCCCTCTAGTCCTCCAGTTCCTGTCAGGAAACGCGATCATGAAGTCCATCAGAAGGACGGCTGAGCTGGCTGCTCCTCAGCTATAAACACTTTGGTCTATTTGGTCTGTTGCTTGGTTGACTTTTGTTTTATGTTGTACATGACTTAACATTCCTTACTTATGCAAACCTCTGAGTTCCCTTATTGAAATACTTAAGGTTATCTTTGGTCATCTAATATTTTAACCTGTTCTCACTCCAAACTCGTCTAATTCCCAATGCAATATTCCCACTAAGCTGTTTACATGGCTAATGAAAATGAATATTTCATTAATATTTTTCATTCCTTCAACCACCTTCTTGAAAAGGTCGGGGTTGCGATATTTGCGCATATGGGAAAATGATCCATTCAGAATAAGGTCTAATTTGTAATATTCAAATGGAATATGCTGTTTACATGATCTGTACCAAATTTGGAATATTGTCATAATTGGAACAATAGTAGAATATTAGTGTGCGTATGTGTGTGCGAGTGTGTCATCAGAAACAGGAGAGCTATGGTACCCAGTACACCGCTGCTTAGTGACAACAAAAGGCCTGTCGCTGTGATTAATGACAAGGGAAGTGTCCCAGCGCGCTTCCTGTGTGCAGCGCTGAACAGAGCCTCGTGCACTAGCAGGCGCGTCGTGTTGGTCTCTTTCTGTCTCATTCCACAAGTTAATACCTCCACTTATCTGCGACCTTGCACACGTTTACCGGCTTTTCTTCTCTCCTGCAGGGCTTGCCCGTCGAGCCTGATGTTTTTTTTTTTTTTGGAGGGGGGCTCAGGAAGGGGGAAGAAGTGGAGGAGCAAAAGGAAGGGAGACGGCACCGTGACAGGAAAACGAAGACAAAGGTGACATATTCACCAAGATGCTTCAAAGACCTCAAAGGGCTCTGACTTCCTGCTGTAAAGTTGTTCTCGCGCCTGCCTCCTCGTCGGGGAGGGCAAACCTCTCTTTTGTTTTTCGAGGGGAGAGAAACAGGAGGAGTTAGAGAGGGAGATAGCCTATTGATTAAAGTTTCTGATTCTCCCATCGGGAAGTGAGCTCCATACCCAGCTGGGGTAAAATCACATCAGCCATGGGTGCTAAATTGGCATCTCAACGCTATGGAACAAATCCATACTTGGAAGGTTTATTGCAGCTATTGGGATGCACCACGCAGCAGTGCACCACATGAAGCTAAGAAGAACCCCCAAAGTAAAGAGTAAAAGAGTGATGCTGCAGCCGTCTGAACTCCTACCTCCACATTGAATTTCTTTGTTCAACTCATGTCAAGTTCATATTTTGTAATTTGTGCACACAGCAGCTTCTATGGACCAGGTGTTTTATCTGTTACAACTTGGGTTGCACACGGTTGGTTGGAACAAAATTTAAAATGTTTCGTTATCACTATCACAGCGTGGGCTGTAAACTTGAGATCATACGGACTGAGAGGTCAGTCGTTCTTTGGACAGTTTTGGTGATGTCATCCTGCTTCATTAGCGCTAAATGGACTGACAGCAAATCATGCTGCGTTTTACCGTGCCTCGTGTGCTTAGTTATTTTCTCTAGTGTCACAAACGGCTCACGTACTAACATTTGACTATGAATAGTGTTAGTCTAGTCTGCAACTGGACCTTATATACATAGAAACAGGACAAAATGAGTTGCATTGTGCCGTCCATGTTAGGGATGAGAAGTTAATACTTTCATTTGATATAGCTCTTTTCTAAGTACCCAAAGACGCTTAAAGTTACGCTTAAAGTTACTTTTCACTCACTTATTAATTACTTAAGTACTTAAATACTTGCATTAAACAGTAGAGGAAGAAGTGTTTGGTTGCTTTACTTAAAGGGCCAGTGTGTAGCTGGTAGAGGCATATTTTGGCAGAAATGGAATATCATTTTAAAACGTATGTTGTCATTATTGTTTAATCACTTGAAACGAAGAATTGTTGTGTTTTCGTAGAATGAGTTGTTTAGTTCTACATAGGGAGCAGGTCCTCTACATGAACCTATGTGGCTCTGCCATGTTTCTACAGTAGCCCTGGTTTCCACTGGCATTGCTGCTGTATTATGGAGCACGGCAGTGTTTTTTCGAAGTGGCTTTTAAAGTGTTAAAATTCTGAAAATGTCTGCATATTTGGTATTTATGATCAGGACTGATGTTGGTTAAAAATGTACTCAGTAAAAGTGGAAAATAATAATAATTTAAAGTATCTTATAGCAGTTTAAGTCTTTTTTTTAAATCTGACGCCGCAAATAAAAATCAAATGCATCAAAACCAATGTTTTTGTTTCATAAAAAACAACAGTGGCACCATGTAAATTTGCCTTTTAAAGACTTAAAATCCTGAAAACGAATGAATATTTGGTATTCATGATCAGGACTGATCATTTACTCAGTGAAAGTAATGGAAAATAATTATTATTTATCATTTTTGTAACCTGTGAAATACATTAATACATTCAAACTTTAGTAAAAGTGTGTAAATATTATCACCAATGTATTAGAAGTATCAAAAGTCAAAATGAATAATGCACAATGGACCCTATCAGTGTTATATTCATAAAAGTGATTGAAGTATGAGCAGCATTTCAGTTCTGTAGCTGGTCGAGATGGAGCTCACAAATTAGTTATTTTACTGTCAATAAATAATAATGCACCATATTTTACAAAGGGAATCATATAATGTCTGCACACCTGCGTGGGTGGACTACCCACGCAGGTGTTTTCACTTAAGTTGGCTAATTAGTGCTGTGCTTGATTGACATCTCCCTCACGTTGGGCTTATTGTACTTGCTGAAAGCGGCAACCAACACCGTCATCACAAACTTACCACACCCAACTTCCAGCTGGCTACAGGTTGAATCAGCCGGAATAATTGAACACACCTGTGTGTGTGTGTGCAGGGCATTTCACTCACCAATGTGACTGTTAATACAGCTGTCATATGAATGCTGCGGAGTAAAACGTAAAACTAGAACATTTCGCAAGAGATTCTGACAGTGTGGCTGCTACTGCCCGAAGACGTTGCAATATATACACACCCCAATATTACTGGCAGTAAGATATATGATTGAGGTTCATTTGAGATATCGCTTCTCTCATTTCTGCATTTTGAGATTCATACTCTTGGATTGAATTTTGTATTTGTGATGGACAGTCTTGAAGTTGAGAGCTATTGCCTCATAGAAACACATAGTTGACAGTGCGTGTGTGTGTGTCACTGTTTATCATGGTGATTGGGGCAAATGACATACGTTTGGAAATGAGTCAAATCACCAAAATATTATTATTAACAGAGAGGAAAGACGCGTTGATATAGTATTTCTTTGTGGTGTTTAAAATGGGACCATGTGGGCACTTAGAGATGTGGACCTTGCTCCTCTCTTGTCTGTATTTGAGGGTTTCAAATATGGTAACTTCCATTCATTGGCTGCAAAAGAAAACAATATGGCGAATGCCATATTCAAAGATGGTGAAGGCAAAATTGCTGAACTCCAGGCTTCAAAACGGCAGTCCACAAACCAATGGGTGACGTCACGGACGACTACGTCACGTACATCACGGACGGCTACGTCACGGACGGCTACGTCACGGACGACTACGTCACTCCTTATATACTATGGTTGGTTTGCTTCTAAAACAAACAACACCAACCAGGTTAGGTGTGACAGTGTTATGCACTCTGGAAAACGGGGACAAAGAAATCACGAGAGCGATGTTAAACTTTACTCGAATGAGAAAAATGCTAAATTTCCCCGAGGTATGTTGGTGGAGATGAAAGCAATCGATCTCAGGCTGACGACTTTGCAGATTGACACTATTACTTCTTAAATGAAACAATAAAGAATGAAGTAAACTCTGTAAAATACGGGACTTTTTGACATGACGTATTTTAACTGTGAAGTGATCATTTTGAAAAGTCAGCTTTTTAAAAACCGACATGGCTCAGTTCAAATTATTTTATGGTTTTAGTTAATAATTGTTTCTCATGAATGTATGACTCTTAAACCACTCTTTACTGTGCTTTATCAGTAGAGTGTATCATCTTTTAACTTGTCACAAAAGCACTGTTATTTTTCATAGTTTAGTGAACGCATGTACATCAGTTATAATAACATTATACTCAGTAAGTTAATCGCTGAGGTCTGGGAATTTACTCACAGAGCTAAAGTCCTACAAGGCAAGAGGTTAGTGTTTTGCAGATTGGGCAGTTTTCCAGACAAAAAAAGAATCCCTCCTTTCACCTGCGTTCTTCTGTTTTATCAGTATGATTCAAAAACAATCTCAATGACAGAATTATAATACAAAGTCATGAGTTTTCACTCATATGTACAGTCGTAAGCCTTTACAATTCTCTTATCACTGAGCTGTGAATAATTGGAATGGGGAAAAAGATCCAAGTCAGTTGTAATAAACTGAAATGACATTTGGTTTTGACAGTTATCAATTATCATCATCATATGTCATGCTGTTAATTCAGCACATGTCATTGCGTGTCAAGCTGAGCCTAGTGAACTACTCACTCAGCACCCTGTCAATCTTAATCACACTACTCAGAAGAGCTACCCAGTCAGCTGAAAAAAAATTGTTCGTTTCTGCAACGTTGAATATCGACTTTTGATTTCAGCATCAGCGTTATTGGCCATGTATGCGTACGCATACAGGGAATTTTACTCTGTTTTTTCCATTGCTCTCAACGTACATACATAGAATATACAAATAAACAAAGAAATAAAAACAAGGGAAATGAACAGCAGTCTCCTGCCAAAGTCCTGTTTGTTTGAACTATCCACCACCATAGGAAGGCTGTCTTTTCTTTTTATTATACCACTTTCAATGTTTGCCTGATATACTGCAAGTCACTTGCTCTGACAGAATGCAAAAACATCCACATTTAACAAATGCGTGATTTGCAGAAATGTACAGTACAATACTCAAAAAAAATATTGGCGACCGGGCTGAGAGGAAAGAAATGATCGATTTGCCCAAATGATGACAACCCGTCCATTATATTTTTTTAATCTGCACTGTAATGCCGGTTCACGCCTAATCGCGTCATTCACATCGCCGGTCTCACTGGGGACTGTTTGTGGTCATTTGCGTGAATCGCACTGGATGCGCCGGAGAGGGGGCGTGGCTTATCGCCCTGGAAGCCGCTCAACGGTCCGCCATCAACCATGGAAAAAATAACCTCTTTCTGCTTAGTACGTGTTGTGGAAGTCACAGATATCCCGGGAAACTAAACGCCGTCTTGTTTGGGTTCATAATATTGTCCTGAGGAGCTCTGTGGATTTTATCGAGCTGTATTCACTGTGTCTAGTAAGCCACACGTCGGCTGTTTACTACAGCTGTATGAACACAAAATAAACTGCTGTGAATAAACCGACAAAAAGGGGACTCCGAAATAACTACGTAATGATGCCGATTTGTAAAAAGTCTGAATTCATGTTTAGTTAGTTCTCTCCGCAAGACGACAAGCAAATAACTTTTAAAATACTAAGCTAACATTGTAGCAGCTCCATCAACACTCAAAATAACATAATCTAGACGTAAATACGGCAGCGTCTATTCATTGTTTGTACCATATGGTTTACACACACACTTATACACATAGTTTGGTCCGGTCTCTATTGATATGAGGTACCGTAGAGCTCTGGGTGAACACAGACAGCTACAGGATTTGTTTCCTGATTCAACAACGGCAGGACGTCAGTGATGACAGGGGGAGCATCTCAACGCTGATAGGCTACCGCGCCGCAGCGTCACGCAATTTTTTCCGCCGAAGTTGAAAAATGTCAACTCACGCGTTTGGGGCGTTTTGGCGATTCACGCGAATTCGCGTCACTCCAGTCTGATCGCATCTGTGCATAGACTTTGTATGTAATCTACTCGCGCGAATAATTCGCGCCGCGTTTGGTGTGAACGCACCTTTAGCCCAATTGGGTGACACTAGCATCCCAAATCAGGCCTTTACTAAAACTGAACTATACTTCAACCAATCTGATTGACAGAACCCACTAAAATAATACCTTACTGGATAAAAGTAAGTGGATAATGTGACCTGTTTGCATGCTCCACAATAAACACCCAGAAGAAACTTTTGGTCTAGCTGCCTTTTTTTTTTTTTTTGAGGATTCGTGGCTTTCACTGAAAAAGCAGGATTTGTCACTTCCTGTTTTCGCTCCGGTCACACTGACAATAAACCCATCTGAATGTACTGAGAGCCCTTTAACCAGAGGACAAAAACTACACAGCCCCACAGATAAAGAGAAGAAAACTCCTGAAGGGACGCACACTCGACGGTGCTCTTGAATGGGACTTCACATGGCGGCGTCCGGCGGCGGGCATGCTAACGAGGCCAATGCCGCCGCTCGCCGTCCTCTGGCTCCAAGCTGGAAGAGTGTCCTCTCCCCGAATGGTGGACACAACCACGGGGGAAGTGAACTGTCTCATATTGTCCCAGATGGACTCATTATCCGAATAATGAATCTCTGCCTCGCACACTCGCACAGCCTCTCTCTTTTTCCCTCTTACACACAACTCGCCGTTGTGTCTCTCGTGAGCACATCAAACAAAGGACAAGAGAGAGAAAAGTAGACGGACCAGAGGAAAGTTTTTCCTTGACGCGCTCGTCTCCTCCTGATTAAAGATGGCCGAGGATTTTTTCCTCCACCAGGTTGATTGCTGTTTGCTCTCTTTGAGCAGCACAGACGGAAACGAACATTTAACGACCGGGTAAAGACGTCGTCAGATTAAAAAAAATTCAGCAAGGGGCCGCTTTCTCCTTCGTTATGCAAATTAGCCAAATCAAAGTGGATTTTTTTTTTTACGTTTTCTTTCTTTCTGGTGAATGCTTTGCCGCTAGTCGAGTCAAGTGTTTGGCGGCGAATCACCACCGGCTTTCACTTGGCAGAGGCGCCTTTGGACAGGGTGTTCTGAAGATTCAAAGAACACACACACTCTCACACAAATGCTCCTAAACATCCTGTACTCTCTCTCTCACACACACACACACACACTCTATGGGAATGGGCCTTGCAGGGGGGGCGGCGCATAATGCTCGCTGTTGTTGTGCTCGCTGTTGACGGCATGGCTGCTGTGGAAAACGCTGCGTGCGCATGAATCGCCGAGGCTCAACGTTTATGCATGTTTTTTTTTGTGTGGAGCAGAAAAAGAGCATGCTGATCAACCCAACGGTGCCTCCGTCCTTCCATTGGCCCCTGCAAACGCCGGGGGGACTCCTGGCACAATTAAAACAAGCCAGCTGCAATTATTAGCCGCCTCTCCCCCTCCTCCCTTTTCTCCCCCCTCTCTCTCCTTTCTCTTTTAAAACAGAGAGATAAAGACGAGCCTCTGATGACTGTAATCTCGGGCTTCGCTACTTTTCCCCAAATGGAAACATTGCAGACAGATGAAAAGGGGAGGGCGGGACTGAGAACGTTAGACATCAAACTCGGGGCAAACTGAAATAGCCTGTGTGTGTTTTTGTGCAGTACATGTAAGTGTGGGTATGTCGTGAATTAGAGTGGGTGGGCATGCATGTGTGGGCCTCGTATGCAGAGGTGGAGGAAAGTCTTCGGTGAGTAAATACCACAATGTAAAAAATACTCACTCTGACATCTGCCCACAAATGCACGTCCATAGGTCCAGTGTGTGCATGGGTGTGTACGTCCGGCTAATGTGTGTGTGTGTGTGTAGAAGAAAGTAAACGCGAGTGAAAAAATGTGATTTCCCCAAGAGGATGAATAAATAGTCTGATAGAAATACTAAGCAAGAAAAAAGCATTTCCTCGATATGGAAAATAAGGAACTTTATCATACTGTCGATAAGGTAAACCGAATGCCTCACATTACAGAACTAACACTTTTCATTTAGACTTATTTGAGTTAGCTACACACACCAAATGCTATTGTTTTGATGGAAAAAAATGAAAATAGAATGGAGAGATGAGGGCTTCCTTGGAGCAAGTGTGATGATAGTGTGGCAATACTTAAAGTTGCAGTTGGTAATTATAATAAAAATAACTCGTTTTGATATTTGCTCAAACTGTCACTATATCCTGACTGTAGAACACGGGACAGCTGATCTGTAAAAAAAATCAGGTTCCTCTGTTTACTTTTAGTGCTGCTAATGACATTTGTAAGATTTCACCACGTCCGAAGAAAAACAACCAATCAGATCCGAGGAGTCTCTAAATCAGCTGTCTATCACTGCTCGTTAAACTAGGCAGCGCTGATCAAATATAAATCAAGACTCTGATACTGCATTGCCTTTGTCTTGCCTCAAACGTTTTCAGAAACATATTTTAGTTATTTAATCTGTGAACATGAGAAAGTTTGCGACCTAGCTGCCATGTTGTAAACAGTAAAACACGGACAACCCCTAGACTGGTCAACGCCCTGGTAGGGACTTGTCAATCACAAGGTAGCCCCGCCCTAAAGCATACCCTGCTTTATGGTCTGTTTGACTCTAAATGGACCATCATTTATGGACCATAAACTAACATCATGCTGTATTGAAGAAGACTTGAGACCATAAACTCATGTTTACGATGTTTACTGAGGTAATAAATCAAGAGAGGAGTAGAGTCATTTTCTCATAGACTTCTATACAACCAGAGGAGTCGCCCCCTGCTGGTCAGTAGAGAGAATGCAAGTTGGCTTCACTTTTCAAACCCCAGAGGTTGCCGCCTGATTTTAGCGCCGTACTTGTGTAAATGTACGCGTGTGTTTGTGTTGGGTCTCCTCAGAGGGCGGGTGTTCCTAATCTTAGCCGGCTGCCTTCTGCTCTGTCGATCTCACACTGTTCAGGAGAGGCTTATCTTGAACTCCAGCTTTGATATAACACACACACACACACCTAGAGTTCAAACCGCGACTCTGCAAAGACAGCCGAAGAAGCAGACAGTGGAAGGAGGGCAGGGCACTGATGCATGGACAACGGCAGGCAAAGATGTCATGAAAGAAATGAAGTGAGATTCCAGACATGGGGCTTTTGAAGAAAAGCAGCAAAAGGAACAGCGGGGGGGAGCGAAGTCAAACCCCCACGGAGGAGCCCCGACTCCCTGCTCTCCCCTATTGACTCCCCCTCCCCTCCTCTCGCTCCGTCCTCCCCTCCTCTCTTTGACATGTTGTGCGTCGGTCCTAGCCTCAGCCCAGCTTAGCTCTGTCTTCGTCTTCTCCGGCCTCCTCTCTGCTCTCCTTCCTCCTCCTTCATCCACTCCTCGACCTATCCCTCACCCTCTCCAGTTTTTTTTTGTGGCTATTATCTCCCCCTCCCCTCTCCTATACTGTCACCCTGGAAAGCATTTTAGGGATGGCTTATGCTATGCTTGCCTCGCCGTCTTCGCACTAATGCAAGTGTTCAGAGGATTAAAGGGAGAATGTGTCGACCGCGCCACAAACCATTTCCATGGCTCTTGATCACAAAGTGGGGCTGACTCCTGACTACAGAGGCTGACAGAAAATACAACTAAAAAAGCACAACCTCATAACTAATTCAGCTGGTATTGATGAAATACTTGTACACATATGAATATACGGAGCCTAAATAAAGCCCGGTTCCTGTCGCGGATGAGCCCAGTTCATTAGTTCAGCTTACATAAGTATGCTAACGAGGCTCTGATTTTATTGGCCTCGTTACGCCGTGGGGGGAACCGGACGGATAAAACAGCCCGTTATGTAAGAGAGAGGGAGAGGACCGGCGTTTAACATCTGCCCCTTCGGTGGCGTCAAGCCCGTCAGGCGCCAATCACCCGCACCATGCCGTCCTCAAACTCATAGAGTGAGACGTAGAGAGAGACACTGCTCCTGGCCAAATCCAGATTTGGCAGGCCCCCCTGTGGGTGGGAGGGTGCATGAGTGTCTGCGTCCGTTGGTGTGATTTATTTTTTTGTCTCCCCCCTTTTTTTGTGCCCCGTGTCTTTGCCAAAGCTGAAATTTCATGGCTGTGGGGGACTATCAGAGGTGATTCGGAGTGCAAAGCTGAATTATTTCTTTTTTCGTGTCTGATATAAGCGCCCCGGGACTTGCGCGTGCGCGCTTTGTGGGTATTTCATGTGTTTTTCCCGCCGACGTCTCTCCTGAAACGTTTTGTCAGCCGTTTGTTCTCATTCCAGCGCATCAATGAACACAAAGGAGTGTACGGCAGCGAAACAGAGCGATCCGTTTTCTTTGCACTCGGGCCTAAAAAGCTGTCTGCTCCGATCCCACGCCTTCCACCAGGCCGGCTGAATTAGCGACTGGCTAAGAGCCGCTACCTTTTTGTACTGTGACGGTGATGATCAGCAGATATTACCCCGGGAACCTTTTGAAATGACTGGATAATGGAGAGATTGGTATAAATGACTTTGACTGCAGCGTAGCGGCGAGCTGAGTTTCATCAGAAACTTACCCCGCGGGCTGAGAAAGTAATTACCTGCTAAGATGAAGCCGTGGCACGTTTGTTTGCAATAAAGCTCTCTGCACATTCCGGGTCGGGGACAGAGCTGAGCTGTGAGGTCACATGGACCCGTATGGGTTTTATTTTTAACGACACGGCGTTCTCGCTGGAGAACAGGAAGACCCGAACATTTCACATCCACTCGACAAAAGAGTTTGATGCACTTTGTTGGTTTCTAATTATTATTATTATTACTATACAAAGCAGCATTATGCTGGCAGAGGAACAGAACAAGCTGAAATACACACATCTGACACAGCGGGCCCTTTTTAAACCCATAGCACATGTTCTAAAGCAGCCATTCCCAAAGACTGGGTCGGGACCCACAGGTAGGTCGCAGGAGCTCTTGTTTGGGTCGGCAAATAAATTTACAGAATTTATTTCTTTTATTTGACATTTACATCGGCAATAAAGCATTGAATCTTGTTCTGATAAGTTCAGACTTTTCATAACATTGAATCTAATATAAGATAGGACTTTATTAGTCCTGAAGGAAATTCTTGTGCCAGAGTTCATTAAAGAATACAACAAAATAATAGAATAAAAATATATATGAACAGTAGAATAACAATTATTAAATGTAAAAGAAATAATGCTGACACCATTGGAAAACAGAATATAACAGCAACACGAGTAAGGTAAATAAATAAAGTAAAAAAGAAAATCAACTAAAACAGAAACAGTAAAATACTACAAAGATTAAATACAAGAGTAAAAATACAGTGTTTACAGAGCCTAATGGAAACTAAAATAGAAAAGTAATATTGAGAAACTAGTAGAAAGTTATATTGCACATAGATTAATACAAATAATATTGCATATGGTGTGGTTATGAAAGTCTAGCATTGTTTGTTTTACCGTTAAGAAGAACCTGTTCATTTTGTCTAAATGTATTAATTTAGTCTTAATTATAAAATATTCAACATGTACATGTTTTCAATAACAAGTGCATAAAATGAAATTGTGATTTATTAAACTTGTATCTCTTTGAAGTGGCTGGTTTACATATTCAACATAATACGAGGAGATGTGCAAATGGCAGAAAAAAAAGGTCAGGAACGTTCCTTTACTCGCAAACACGAATTTATAGATAAGGCCTGTCGTGAATTTTGTAAATGACTACATCGATCCATTTAAATGTGACTTTCGGACTTTTCAGCGCTCTGAAATTGTTTGAAATGTTTGGATCACACCAGCAAGAAACAATCCTACGCAGCCACCACTGGAATTTCATCCTACAAATAGTATAAACAAATAAGAATATTTTTGTAGTCTGATCTCTTTCTGCAACTGTGTAGAAATACCATGTTTAAACCGAATAATGAGACATGCAAAAAAAATGTTTATTTAGAATTTGAATGTCAACGTCTTGAATGAAGCTTCGAAGCCTCCAACTACAGGGTGCAGTCCTAGAATTGTCTTCTATTGATGAAGTCCATATTGTGTTTACTGATTGCACCATTTTTTATTATTATTATTGTTATTATTATTAGTTGCTGCTCATTGACGGGGATGCTGAATTCATGTTGCCGTGGCATAGTGTGAAGGGAGAGAAGGGACAGGTGGAGCGCCTGCTTCCGCCATCTCCCAATCCTCCGTCCTTCATTTGATTGCATACGAGCACACACACACACACACACATCCTTTATGCTGAACAGGAACGCCAATTGTTTTCCTGTTCAATGTCAGTTAAATCAGTGCTTACTCATGCAATGCTAAGAACCATTTAACTCAAATTCATAAATGATTTCATCATTATTTGCCGCTTTGATGAAGGTGCAAACTACGCTAAACTAACGAGTGTTACATTGACATATGTCATTTGTAGCAACTCAATCTTAACAAAGCAAGCTTCTAGCAAACTCTTCAACATCCGTTGATGCTAATAATGTAACGATGCTGATTTAGTGGAACTGTGTCAAATGAATTCTCTTTTTTTGGCTACAGCACAGTTTTAATAAAAGCCTCGGATACTGGTCACAGACTCGGGTATGGCAGCCATTTTTGCCGTAGGTGAGGTGGCTATGCAGCAATCCACACACACACATCAAATAAGTGTGCTTGAACTGCCGCCATGATCGTCCACATGTCCTCACATTGCCTACAAAAGATAACTTTGGACCATGTCGTGACACATGAATAAAGCTCATCTCGCTTTACCGTCCGCTGTCACTTTTTTGTGCGTTTTTACGACGAAGTACGTACGGTCATGACTTTTCTAACAGCCAGAACCAGCTGTGCATTGAGAGAGCAGAGGCAACGCCGGGCCTGGTCTACGTATGTAAGCAGAGCTGCGGTTTCTGCTCCCTTCTCAACACTTTTTGTCAAATTTCAAACTCTCAGCTGTTCTCCACATTTTCTAGTTGCTGCTCTCCACTCGCTCTTCAGTCACAAAACCCCGTCCTGTTTTTTTTCCACAGCAAACGTGGTGAGGAGCTGCCTGTCGGATACATTCAATGATGTAAAGGGAAATATAGGGGATGAATGCATAGATAATGGACAGACCCTAACGTACATGATTCACTCTCGGTGATTTAGCTTTGGATTTAAAAAACGATTCAGATTGAATGTCTCTACTTCCTCAACGTTGTGAGACAGGAGCATGAAGACGAGAGCAGGCAGCAAAATACAACAAAAACTACTGAGGTTATTAGTCGGTTTTTTTATGAATTTGTCTGAGCTACACACAGGTGGTGCATGACATTACCATGTTAGAAAAAAGATCAGCACGGCCAGTCGAACAACATGTTGGTGAGCTGTTTGGAGACAAAACACACATGAATAGAAAAAGCATTTAGAAAAGAGAGATGGAAAATAATTTGGATGCAGATGCAGTTGGCTTGAGGGATGGAGCGATAGTGGAGTGAGAGTGATCACAACAGATCCTTTTGAATTTTCAAAGAAATTGCTCCATGCTCCGTAAAAAAATCAGGCGATATTGTGTTAATATTGTGTCGTAACCCAGCAAAGTTCGCTGATGGATTTTGGGCAAACACTGGGTTTCTAAAGGTATTCAATCATCTCATTAAAGGGACACACCCCCGGTGAATCGGGTAAAAAATGAAATTAATAGATTATCATCGTGAAACTACCCTGGTTGATTATTTACATTAAGACAAATGTATATGTATATATACAAAAAATATACAAAATACGTTCAGATTTCTTGTTTCATTTTGTTCACATATTAGAGCCAAATGTTTTTACAGAGATATCTTTTTGTATCACAGTTTTACATCAGCAGACATCAAAAAAACATTTTCTTCATGTCGTATAAATAATATAAATGAATGATATATGAACAAAACCACTCTGGCACAGAGTCGTTTAAAAGAATCATTTAGAGAAAACGGCCTTTAAAGATACGTTTTGTAAATTTACATACATTTACAAGACACTACAGGTAAATAGGGTAAAAAGGTTAACTAATACAAATTACCATTGAACATTGCCAGTTCATTACTTACATTAAGACATTTATTCTTTTGTACTTAAAGTTTTCTGAAATTCTATGTTTAAATATGCAAAGGAGTCATTATCTAATGGTAACTTTTGGTGGATTCAGTAGAACTCTACAGATCAAATGGACAAAGTAGTCAAATAAACACAGAAATGTGTATTTTAAATGTTTCTTTCCACAAATCTGAAAGAAGACAATAAAATAAGCAACATAGCCCAAAATCTCCAAATCAAGCAGTGCATGAAAAATTATGTTTTTGCCTAAATTCAGTGAAATGATATTAACATTTAACATGATAAATGATGATAAATTGATCTAATATAAGTATTATAATGGTAGAATATGAGTATAACTATATCACAGCTGCATTAGAGCCTCAAGTCATCCCATATTTACAAGTCCACCGCCTTTTTAAGCTGCTGAAATGTAATAATAGTATCTTGCCTCTGTTCAGTGAAAAGTAGTTGCAGCTAAACACCCCAGGTCTGGTATCTGCTGACAGGTACAGTGTGGCGGGGCTCTGGAGAACTGCCTCTTATTACAGAAGAACAGTGACCTTTAAAGCATCCCATCAGGCACTCTGGGTGTTCTCGTGAAAACATCTGTTACCGTAGCTCAGAGCCACACACCGCCACCAGCACCACAACGACTCAGAGTCCCGCTCTGCTTGCTCTCAGTTCTGCTCTGAAAACCTCACACAACTTGTTTTTTTTTTTCAGGAAACTGCAGGATTTTGCATAATACACAGCATGACGGGGGCCATACTCTCCTTTACTGTCCGCTCCTCTCGGATGGTCTGTATCTGCCGAGGAAGGGATTCGACAATCCGACTGGCGTGTCCGACCGCGTGGGTTTGTGCGGCTGATAAGCTTGATGTTTCGGTATCAGTCGTACATCTCGACAGAATTGCAGCCAGTTTGTTTACAGTGTAAAATCGGGATTATGGACCGTGAGACTTTCGGCCCACTGGCCTCGCTGTGACTCCGTCCGCATACAGGGCTGAACAAAAACAGGCTTTGTCCCAGAGAGGCAATTTGGAACGGTGTTGTCGGGCCTGCCCCCCCCCCCCTCCTCCCCTTTTGGCCACTGTGAGAAACATCTAAACAACTGCACTGCAGACAAATATACAAAAGTGCTCTTTATGGAAAGTTCTGAAACTTTTGTCCCACACATTGGCCATGTTTGACTTGACTATTACTATTTAAAGCTACGACGAGGAACTTTCCTTTTGTGTCGATTTTGGCGCTCCCTGTGGACAGAAGTGGTAGTGGTTCCGAGAACAAGTGTCCCTTTAGAAAACCTCTTATTTTACTGCAGCAGAGTCCTGACAGACATTCCTGGTTCGGGTTCTCCCGGCCTTCCTTCCCTCCAGCGGGCCTCCAGTAGCGGGGCATTGATTCTTATTGAGAACAACAAATCTGTGTTGAAATCTGCAGGAGGAGAGCTAGCAACGTTGGCAACTGGTTAGTAGAAAAAGCCAACATTCATTTGCAATACAATGCGTTCAGGCTCTATTCAGTAAAAATGAGTACTGGGCGAAGGCAAATTCTAACGTTATTGTGGTGCGTTCAGATGCAATCCTGTAAAATGTAGTTTTTGGTGTGACAACTTCAACAAATACAGTTTGAAGAAGATGTTTTCACTGTGATATAAAATAGATAATAGAGAGGGAATTATGAGCTGTTTAACTAAACAAATAACTATGCAAATAGTAATAAAGGAGTATATGCTAAAGTATATAGAATTATTGTTTTGTCTTTGGTTTTTACCATGGTATCAAATTGGTGTTGAAAATGGTGAAATCGTCTTACAGGCACACCAAATGTTGATATTTTGTGAATTACTTAGGCTACAGTAATATATAAATAGATGGATAGAGCATAGTGTATAGAGAGAATATATGAACCCTTAGTTCTATCGAAAAATGATAGATATAGTTGTTTTTAACACTGGGAAATTGACAAGCTATGAATTTGAGAGGGACAAGTCAATCTACTTCACGAATAGTTTTTCACAGTTTAGCAGTTGCTGCTAATATCCAACACATTCTCATCCCAACTCGTCACATACTGTCACCTGCTCAGGAACCCCTTGGCATCACTTTCTAAGGCACTGGGTAGCCCACCACGTCAAACTATAAAGCTCCACTATGTGGTTAACGTTGGGAATTCAAACAAAAACACTTGCTTAAGTTTATGCAACATAACCACCGTGTTAGGTTTAGAAAAACATCATGGACATATGGACAAACATCGCTAACGTAACTTCAATAACTCAACAAGGACACTAACTCAGGCCTCCTGGTTGAAAGTCCTGTGTTTGTTTTTTCAATCGACCCGTTTTTTTATCGCACCCTGATAGCATTTTCGCAGACCGTCTTATAATGATGCAGATAGGTTCACATTGGAGTTACTTGAAAGCGTCTCATACAGACGCAAAAAACGGTATTAGACGACGAGGGGCTTGACAAAGTGTCGTATTCGACGACTTGGAAATGAGAACGAGCTGTAACATCTTTTTCAAACATCTAGCAGAATTCCTTTTACACATCTATAATAAAACAATTCAAAAAGCTTTTAGGAGCCAAGTTAAAGTGCACTGAAGGTCGTGAGTGTGCAGCAGTTTGGCAAGTGTTCAGTAGCAAACTAAATTTGAAGACCTCTGTCTCCAAATTGGCAATTTCACCCAGTAAGATGTGACAACAACAAAAACAAACCATTCATCAAAGTCGTCTTTGACCAGACAGCTGTTGGGATGTTAATTGATTTATTTTTTCTCTCATAAAATTACATATTTCAATGTATTCAACTGTCTTTCTTTTGGCCCCTTAAACAATCCCCATTCTTCCCTCTTCTGTAGCCTGTAAAATGACACCTCTAACACTGACCGAGCTGAGTCCCCCCCACCCCCACCCCAGGACTCACGCAATTATCGATCAAATCAAAGAAGCCGAAATGCCAGCAGGGAATACACACTTCAGCGGGCCGATTTATCAAAGGTCGACTGCTAATGAAGTCGCACCAGGCAGACGGAGGGGGAACAGAAAAAAATGTCAAAGTGACATGCAGGGATTTCAACTGAAAGACTAGAAATCTGCTAAATGGATCGACGCCCTTGCGATTTGCTTTGACCATCGTTGTAATCCTACTTTGGGAAACACTTCAGGAACACCATACCTCTATTTTTTTTACTTTTTTTCTACATCTTATTGTTACAGTTTTATACCCGTGCAAACTGAAAGCAAATGTTCTTGATTCAGTGGGTTTGATGAAAAGACCAGAGGACCTTGTCAGATCAGGACAGCCTCTGGCACAGTTCCCTGTCTAGCGCTGGTAGACTGGTAAGAGTGTTTTCAGCCTCCCAGTCACGGAATTGGGATGACTTCTACTCTCTGCTGCCATACCGTGACGGCAGCGTGTCCCCTGTATAAAACAACCGTCAGCATGTGCGCCATACCGCATTGTGTTTCATTTCTGTGCTATGCTCGCACGTATGCATGCATATACTGCCTCTCTCTCTCTCTCTCTCTCGCTCTCTCTGTGTGTGTTTCTATGTGTGTATGGTGGTAGCGTGAGCAGCAGTGTATGTTTTCAGTGCTTCCGTGACTTGCCAGGAAGCCCCCCTGCTGTGCTGCTGAGTGCCTCCCCTTCAGACGCATTAAAATAAGATGAGTGTGTGTCTATGCGTGAGCGTGCAGCAGTGTGTGTGTGTGTGTTAGAAGTAGAGAGTGAAGAAGATAGTAGAAGAACAGACAAATAAAAGAGAGATTAAATGATTGCAAATTTACACACACACACACACACACACACACATCATGAGGCAATCTCACACACGCAAGCATGCCTGTACATGTGTGTGTGTGTGTGTGTGTCAGAGTCCCCGTGGGCCATTAAACTAAGATGAGTGCCATGTTGGATGGCAGAGAGGGAGAGATGGCGGTGGGAAGAGGGAGGGAGAAGATGTGTACATGGCGGGTAATTGGCTCTTAAGTGCAGCACGCGTCTTTACCCGAGAGCCTCTCTCTTCTCTCTTCTCCTCTCATGGCCGTTGTTTTTGTCGGGCGGCAAACTCCGTCCACTTATCTCCTCAGCCAGCAATCGCTACAACCTTAATTAAGCACACACACACACAGTCTTCATCACCGACTTGCATGTTTTTCTTTGCCTCCCGCTCCGTACGGCTCTCTGTTCTTACTCCTTGTCTGCGTCCTGCATGCGTACGTTCATAGGGGGGGACAAACAAGCGGTGCGGAATGTTGCCTACCGGCAGTGGCGTTTTTAGGTGGGAAAAAAATGGCGGGGATGTCGTTTTTTACCTAAACGACAGCACAACAGTAGTGAAGTACACCTGATCTGTTCACTTCCTATTGACTCAGTATTCACATCCCTCCCCCCTAACAACCCTTTTCTCTGTCTCTCATTTGAATACAGGGACCACTGGGGGGGATCTGTCAAAAAATCAGAGGTCTCAAAGAGACGGCTGTCGCATCCCCAGCTGACACCTGTCCAACATCATTCTCCATCCATCCCTTCACCTCCCTGATTCATCCCCTCATGCCTCACTCTCCTCCCCTCATCCTTAAATCCCCCTAGCCACAGCCCTTCATCCCCTTAACCCTCCATCCTTCACCCTCATCCCTCACCCTCTTCCCCTTACCCCTCTATCCGTTTAGCCACAACACTTCATCCTCTCATCCCTCACTCTCTTCCTCTCATGCTTCCATCCCTCTACCCAAAACCCTTCATACCCTCATCTTTCATCCCTCTACCCTCATCCTTTCATCCCTTCTCCCAATAACACCTACAGGATGCAAAAATGTGTCTTCTCTGACAAGCTTGCAGATCACCTTAATTTCTCTTCATTTATTATTATTATTATCTGGTGATGTCATCAGGGTTAATTCAGCCTGGGATTGGAGAATACCAACTCATAATGGAAAGCCTGCAAATTGGGGGATGTGGAGTTTGAAAGATGGGGATGTTGCTGGAAGCGTCTAAAGAATAGTCACTACAAAGAGGAATTGTCTGGACCTAACCTTAGGCATGGATAGATGAGTAGACAGACCTACCAAAAGACTCACGAGTGTAGAGCGACACAAAACACAAAAATGAAGGGGCAAAACAACCTAAATGAGACACAAAAAGACCAAAATAAAGACATTAAATCACCCCAAAGAGTCACAAAACACTTCAAACAGACATAACGACTACAAAGAGACACAAAAAAACTACTTCAATGACTTTAACGAATAAGTAACAATATAACCGTTTTTAGAATGACAGAGTTGTACAGTAATAATAATGTTTATAATAACATATGGAACGTAAAACAATCCAGAAAAAAAAAGCTGGTAGTAATATAAACTTTACCTGATTTACAATTAATAATTAATCCACAGCAAAACACCTTGGATAAGAACGACATGGAAGGATTTGTAGCTGTAGTGATGTGATAGGATCCGGAATATGTAAAGGGCGTATATTTTGAAAATTGAAGGGATTCTGTCGAGGTTCCACTTCCTGTCAGGCTCGCTCTGCTCTGTGCAAAGCCCTGTGTGTCCACTCAAAAAAAAAAAAAAAACTGGGCCCGTATTTTTAGTGGATAAAAGCGTACTACGCACTATGTAACATTCAGCCTGGTCGCAAAACCTACAAAAAATAATGCTCCGTAATATTTGGAGTGTTCGCCACGTAACGTTTCGCAAGATATCATACGAACCTTCGTAAGAGAATACGTTGGTTACGTCTGGTGGTATCACAAGCATTGGCAGCCGCAGCACAGTGCGAACGCAGACGCAGACATACCCAGTGAAACCCAGGCAAATTATGACATCTTTAAAATATTGCATTTGCAAAAGTTTTTGTTTTTGTTTTGTCGTAAAAATGGTAGTTGCATCTGTGCTGTCTTGTGTTAGAGTCCCACTAGGGGTCCCTAAAGTGAGACATTTTTAAATCCTATACACAAGGACTGTCAGATGTTCTTTTGACGTGGCGCACAGAGACCTTTGCAACGTTTTCCATACACATGTTCATGACTTCTTTAGACAAAATATGTGTCCCAAATAAAGATTAAGACATTTTTTTAAGGATTTTCGAGTTTCATCATTAACTTGATTGAGTAAGATCTCTCCTATCCTTAGTAAATACATAACAGTACATTCACACTAAATGGACTGAGCTAGGATCTCGCTGCTAGATCCTGAAATAAAACTTCCATTGTGTGCGACTCCACCAAAGTCACCCGACAACCTAAAGCGACGAGATGTATCGGCCCACAGGCGGCTGATTACAGGAGGCGTAGGTGGCACCCGGTGGTCTGGCCACATTCCGTCTGGCTCCATCCTAAACCTGGCTGTCCTGAGGCGCTATGGACTTGAATCTGGTCCATGACCTTTTTCACATGTCTGGCCCCCCCCCCCCCCCCCCCCACACCCCCTCCCCGTCTCGCTCCCTCTTTGTCTAATGAAGCAGACATGGAACAAAACTCCTGCTCCTGGAAAGTGTTTAAAGATAATTTAGCGCACCTCTGCTCCATGCAAAAGAACAGAAAATAAACTTTTAGCGTACTCCCTGGATTCACACCAGGCAGTGTGTGTGCAGAAACACGGCACAAAGTCCTTCATTTATACTTCAGCAAATAGCTGCTTCCAAATGTGTGGCTCACCCGAGTACCGTCTGTTACTGACTTTGCATGAAAGCTTGAACTTTAGTTCAGTTCTTTTTCTTCACCAGAGACAATGTGGCGGCAAACACTCTGTCCCCTCGGCGCCCTTAAATAACATCTGGTTAGCGCTGTTAGCATTTGTTCCAAACAACCAGGGGGACCCAACGGGCCGCGGAAACGAGCTTCGCAGCGTTCCTCCCCTGGCGTGAAAAGCATCTGGTAAAGACGACTAACCAATTAAAATCCAAAATATCATATTTTGAGAATATGTCGTCCGTTGGTGGAATAGCAGGGATGCGTGTTTCTGTGTGGCCTCCGGGCCTCAGGGTCGTCGGACCTTCACATTGCGAGATGGTGACACATCAGAGCAATGAACGAGTGAGGACAGAAGCAATCGGCACATGCGAGGCTAACTCAACACATCTATAACTAATCCTATCATCCCACTGTCCCTCCCCCGTTTCCCTGTCGGTAATAAGAGCTTCCAGAGTCCCGACTTAAAGCATTCGCGGAGGAGAGATAAGCCCTCAGCTCTGGAAATTTCTTCTTTTTTTTTTTACCCCCGCAATGATAAACAGCTGCCGGAGAAAGAAGAAAAAAAGAATAATAATATTCCTCAACAGAGTGAGAGAAATGGCTAATGTTTATGATTTCTCAAAAACAACTCTATTTCTGACCTCTCCGTAATCCCCAGAAAGTCTTTCAATTAGAGAATGGCTGAGATTCCCCCTATTACTGAGCGCCCCTGCTCCGAGACAGACCGGGGAGAGAGGCAGATAATTGGCCAATAAAAATGTAAATAGGATGGTGGAGCAAACCAGCATGTGATGTGGGGGAGGGGGAGGTTTGGGGGGATAATCCACTGTGACAGGTTGTGTTGGTTTTTGTTGGTTGCTAATTGGATGCTCACGGGTTCTTTTCTGCACAAAAAAACACACAGACTTGATTATTGACAGGGGGGGGGGGGGGGTTGGTGGTCCACGGGTTTTGGTTTGGGACCCTCCTCCCTCACCTGACCTCCAGGGCGATGGCTTTGGGCAACAGGTGACAACACGTGGAAAGACGTGGTTGGATTTGTTTTTGGTAAAAGTTCAGAGCAGGGGTCGGACCTGTAATTGGATTTGACAGCAGGCAATATGAGGCTTTAATTAAAACCGTCTGATCCGATCTGGTGCAGTCCAGCTCCAATGAGATGGGTGTGGATTCATGCCGTGTGTATAATTACATGTCTATTGCGAGGTTCATCGTGGCACACAATAGAGGACAGCTTTGATCAGATTTAATTAAGCTATATTAATATGTTTTACTGTATTTACTTTTCTAGTTGTAACTTCTGTTCTGTTTAAAGGAGTGGTTCAACACAGGGCTGGGCCATAATTCATTAAGATAAGTTATCGTCTTTCAATGGAATCACATATGAGATATCACTACAAGTAAGACCTTTCACATTATAAATAGTCATTTAAACCATTGTGTATTAAAAAAAAGAATGTATTAGTTAGTGCAGCTTTTAATGCTGATTGTTCAAATGCGTCAGGTTTTTTTGTGTGACGTCCAAATAATCTAAATGAAAGATAGCAAATATCATCATGGAAATGGAAATCAGTCCAAATCTCCATTTTATGTCAGGAATAAACAGAGAAATTGAGAAAAATAGAAAATAAATGAGGGCACACAAATCAATTCCAAATCCATTGTCTATTTACAAAAATACAAAGTGAATTATTTCCTCATTTCACAAGAAGTAGATGTAGAAATACAAAAACGTAAAAAAAAAAAAAACCCTTTCAGAGAGAATGGAGCAAATTACTTTTCTTTTCTTGTCTTCACCCTTTGGAGTGACATCGCTCTGTCACCACGTCGTCGTCAGGCGGGAAATAAGCTGAGGATTTAGTTCCGTGTGCACGTGTGCGGGTCTGCTCATGCACAAATATGCAAATGCGTGTGTCGAAGCCTTTCGTCGGATGGGAAGAGCTCTTCATTAAGGCGGCATGCCGAGGGAGAGCCTCTCCTTCCCGTTTCCGGCCCTCTCCCTTTGTCCTGATGAGAATTCACTCACAAAATCACTCACAAGTGGCGGGATACACGCCGGACTGACTTCATTCACCGATTGTTTCATCATATGTCTCTCAAACCTTCGTGTCTCGCTGATCTCCCAGCATGCCACTTTGATACGTTTCATCACTCTGGGCATACCGAAAAGTCGGCACGCTTAGATATCAAACAGAGAGGGAGGGAGAGAACAGTAGACGTCTCTTTTTATTTGTTTTTTTTGATAAACAAATAATCGTGTTGAGGGATAGAGAGGCAGACAAACAGCTGGTGCAGCAAGTTCCACTCCCTCACATTTCTCTTACAAAGGGCTCGTAATCCTGAAGACATCCTTTCTGAATCAAACGGATCTTTTCTTTAAACCAGGACTCTCTCTCTCTCTCTCTCTCTCTCTCTCTCTCTCTCTCTCTCTCTCGGGACGCCGAGCGACATCTGGTCTGTTTCACAAAGTAATACAAACCACTGCCTGTCCACTGTGCGTTGGCATTCTTGTTGTTTCCCGGCGGAGAGCGATTCAAATAAACATTGCAACGGTGAATTGTTTTTCTGTTGCTTTGTTGTCAGGCTCAATATTCTCCGTATGAATTGAAATGCATTGACAGTGTATTTTCATGTCATGCATGCAGAGAGAGTATCCTCCACCCCTGTAAAAACTAGGCCTCCCCCCGAAAGCCACGGTGTATTTTCAACTGACAATGATTAAAGCTTCTCTATGTGACAATAATTAAGCAGCGAACAACTATTATCTTTGTAAAGATGTAGTTGAGTAATGTCTATCTGAGCAGAGAATAAAGTTAATCTCCCTCTGTGTGTGTTGGAATCCAAGCTTCTTTGTGCTTTGTTTACGTAGCCGGTCCGGCCACGTGTGCATGTTAGTGCACGTGAGTCCCTCCCTTCAGCTTTAACCCGCAGTCCAGACCAATGGGTGACATCACGACGACTACCTCCACTTCTTATATACAGTCTATGGTCGTATATATATATAGCTCCTTTAAAGTGTGCATACTTTAGGTTCGAAGAATTATGCTCCATTATGAGAGCATGATTAGGCTTCATAAAGTAAAGTAGTAAAGGTATATGTTGTGACTGTATACCAAACAGGTAACGTTTCAGTGACCTTCAGTGTTGTAAAAACAGCAAATGAAAAATTGCTGCTGTCATTTCCAATACTGATGTAACATTGTATCACAATGTACACATACACGAGCCTACCGTCTGTGTTATATATGCGTGTGTGTGTGTGTGTGTGTGTGTGCGTGTGCAGGGGAGGAGGCGGGGCCTGGACTCCCTCCATTCATCTCTTTGCGTTAGTGTCACTATCACAACGTTGGGTGGAATGATATATCTCACCATTGTTCGCAAGTGAAAATTTGTTTCCTAAAATTAAAATAAAATGTGTCTCTCTTGGTGGTGTGTCCTGAGTTTGTTTCTGGGTCAAATCTAGTAACTCACTAAATTCTTGAGACAGTCAGACCAGAGACGAGCCTGTGTTATTCAGAGGCAATAATGTAGCCTACAATATTGTCAGTCAACTACTTTCATGCTTCATAATCCCATTAAAAATTATTATTTGTAGAAGAAGAACTTCAAGTCAAAAAAACAACAACTTGTGACTGATTGGAAATACACTTGAACATGTAACACATACTTTTGTCCCCCCTGATAAAAACATGACAGTAGCAAGGGGACTTTTATTTTGAAGAACCTCTAGAACGTGACTCCAAGATGCAACAATGCCGCCGGTAAAATAGGTGGCAGTGCGCAACCTCCGTCGCAACGGTTGCAATCTGCCACAATACAGAAAGAACAAGAGGAATTGAGTGCCTGTGATGTTTTGAGGATAACATAAAGTAAGTTGCTTTGAACCATGTAGTAGGATTTGCTGGGGCAGCTGTTGCATAGAGATGGAGCGGATCGTCCTTCAGAAGATCGGGTGGTTCGATTCGTCCAGTCCACGTCGATGGCACACGGCAAGACACTTAACCCCAGCTCCCGTAAGCTGTGCCTGCCATGTCTGAATGGGTGAATGGCACGTATACCATTTAAAGTTGACTGGTCGGAAAACTAGAATGTCCATTTACCATTTACCATAGGCTACTGATGCCTACAGTCATTTTGACTCACAGACACCTTTGCTCAGGGCTGCACTTTTTCGGAGGTAAGTAAATATTTCTGTGGACAATGAGCCACACAGTGGTGAGATTTACACCCGGTCTGAAGAGTTTACTGTCAGTTTTCAGTTTTTCCACCTCTGACGACGAGTGCCGATCAGCCGCTTCTCTAAACTTTAACTCATCCGGAGCGAGTCCCAAACGTGGACTCTGTGTCTGTCGGGTCTGAAGGGGCTACTACCACATCAGCAGAGCATTGCACAGGAATGCACTGCAAGATTCTGACTTCTCAGTAATTCGTGGAAAAACTGAAACCGAAAGTTTTCACAGCTTGTTTACTTCATTGATTCAGCTATAGGTATTATTGAATGGATTACACACGCAAATGCGGCCTTACACAAAGCCTCTACAGGGAGGGTAAGTTTGTAGGACGCCATTTATCTCTCCATCTTCTCCTCTCTTTTTCTTTTTACATCTCTCTTTCAGCAGGTTCACCAGAACCCCTGAGAAAAGTCTAACCTCAGCATGAACCCACATCTCACCTCAAAGATGACAGCTTACACTCCCCTCTCATCTCCCTGTTCTGCTCTAGCTCTGACACACAGAGGAAGGCAGTCACACACTCACACATCTCAGCTTTCCTCTCATCTCGACACTCGCATGCACAGGAAAGTTTGCCACTTGTCTCTTCTTCTTCTCTCACTCTTTCTCTGTCACACACACACACACACACAGGGGTGCTCAACTTTGAGAGGAGCCGGTGAGAGGGGAAGAGGAGATGGCACAGAGAAGATAGAGCTGAAATGTACGATCTGTCAGTGTGACCTTTGATGGCGGCAAAGCGTGAGAGCGCAACCGCCGTCTTTACCCCCATCTCTTCCTCGCTCGCTCTCTGAAATATTTGGATGAAGAGCGACTGGTTTGTTTCAGGATGTGAGAGGGGTATCACAGCTGGTCGTGTAGTGTCGGCAGATACGCTAAGTAGATGATTTGGTGTGTATTCAAAGTGTTCTGTAAAGGAAACTTGGGTTTGTTACGCAGTGGTTGTTTGCTAATGAGTTGTAACAGGAAACGGTTCTAACGGTGTAGCAGGATAAAGTGATGTGTCGTTGGAGCAAAGTTTCTTGTTAAGACTAAGTAATTTGATGTGTTAAAAAACACAAAGTTCTATGTCTAGGGCTGTTATTGTAAAAGACATAAGAACAGAAGGAGCGGATCTGGTCTACTGAGAATTAATCGCACAAAAAAAAAGAAAGACGGCCTGAAGGCCTTCAGAGTCTCCAACCACACTAGCGGCTGTGCGGCTGCACGTAAGCCGTCCACAAACTGTCACGATGAGGCTTTGCCCCCTGTGTCTCTGTGTCTGTGTGTGGCTCCGCCCTGGTCTCCTCCTGGCTCCCTGCTGATTTCTCATTCACTACATCTGCGCTCAATCACCTGCCCTTGGTTTTTCCCTCTGCCAGCCCCACAGATATATGCTCCCCTGCTTTCCCTGTTCAGGTGCCAGATTGTCTTTGTTCTACCCCGTGTGTTCATCGGTTTCCAGGAGTACTCTCTCGTGTTTGTTTCTATGGTGTGTGACTTTGCCTTATTCTCGTTTTTTTTGGGATTTTAGCCTGCTCCCTATCGGACCTGTTTGCCTTTACAGACTTTACAGGCTTCCTGTGTTTGACTGCTTGCTGCCCAGTAAAAGACCTTGCCTTCTAGCTTACCTCGTCTCCTGTGTCTGTGTCTGCTCTTGAGTCTCTGTTCTACACGTGAACTGTTACACAAACTTAGTTTTAACTAAGTGTTAACATGAGCCTTGCGCTTCCTGCATTTGTTGGGAGTGTGCTAACATGCTAATAATTATATTGCTAACATGCTGATGCTTAGCGTGTACTGTTTACCATGGTAAACGTCTTATTTGTCCGCGTTAGCATGCTAACATTTGCTGATTAGCACTAAACGCGAAGTACAATTGAGGCTGGCGGTAATCAGTCATTTGAAGGTGTTTGGTCATAAACCAAAGTACTGGACAAATATTAACTTTTAACCTGAAAAAGGAGGTTGATGAAAAGTTCAGGGGTCACCTTAGTTATTATAATTCATAAGTCTGTACCAAATGTAATGACATCTATCAAAAACCAAGGTCCATTACAAACCATGAGTTTTGTTTTGACATTACATCTTTTGAGAAGATTTCCACTTTTCAAATATACATAATACCACAATGTCAGATTTTATAAATTACAACATTTTGGAGTTAATCCCTTCAATAAGGTTTAGTTTTATGGTTTTAAGAGGGCTCTTCCCTGTTAAGTGTGTGTGTGCCTGCAGATGGAGAGCTCAAAATAGTTCTAACACAAAGCAGTTAATGAGTGGCTTTCCCCGCCTGATCTGTTGTGATGTCTCATGCTATTTTCAGAACTTAACGATAAAGCCTTTTCTTCTACGCTCATGCACACAGATGTTGATGTTCAGTAATTGATGCCGTAGCTTGTCACCAATTAGTGATGCTCCCAGTTCCAATCTTGTTCCAGAGCCTGTTTTAGTTCTTACTCTATATTATATCCTCCTCTTTGAATTATCTGTGATGTGTTGTCGTCCTACACATCAGGTAAGAACATTGTTGTTTTACAATGACTGTGGAGCATGCTATGCTTACATATGATTGTCCTCGCCAGAAACACAACAGCATTGGTTCTTTTATTAAAACACCTAAAGCAACGGTTTGTATGACTCCAATATAACTTTAATGTGAACACATCTGCATCATTATGAGACGCTCAGAGCAAAGGACTCGGTATTGAGTAGCGATGAGTCCTAAGGGTGGGTGGGACAAACAGGCACAGGAATTTAGCTCAGGGGGCCGGCGTGAAACCAAAAGTCGAGTGATTTTTACTGACGACTTTATGCCGTCTGTAGCTTAAGTTGCATCACAAGCGTACTTATTTCAAGCCAAACCATGGTGCTTTTTCTAACCCTCAGTAGTTTCGCTACCTAAACCTAACATGACAGCGATTCACAACGTTAACCACGCATAAACCTTCAGCGTCAAGATTACTCGGCGAAGATCTACCTACCGCCCGAGAGGCCAAATATGACGAGTAGGGATCCCTGTTGCCATGGCAACAGAGTTTTCCTGCAATTAGAGCATTTAGGTTCATGCTTCATCAGGGAAACTAGGGAGGGTGCATGAGGGAGAAGAAAAATAGATGGATGAAAAGAAAAAGCTAAATACTTTTGCGTTCTCAGAAGAAACCATTGCATTCTCTTGCAAAACTTTATTTTTCTTAGAGTCACTGTGATAGCTACAGGAGCCATATGGGGCACTGAATTTGATGAATTTACTGTTCAGCAGACCACAATTCAGACACGAATGAGCTAGCTAGTTACTTGATCAGAAGCACATAACTTCTAAGTACAGCTTCCCTTCAATTATGTGTAAAGTTGTTCCATATCATATGTTTCTGAGCAGTGAAGCAGAATGCAGTATCCTGTTTTTGAAATTCTGTGCATGCTTCCTTGATCTTTCTCCCAGCCCCTCCTTACACATTCACATCTCCTCTTGCACGTCCCAGAGCACCTGCACTTTCTTGACCAGCTCCAGACTCGGACCCTCTGGGGCACACAAAGCGAGCCGGGGCCTGGCTATAATGCTCCCGTTGTTGCCGGCCTGCTGGCTCCAGAGCCTGGGAGTAGATTCCATCCCTCCATTCCCACTCTGTGACACTCCATCCAGGCATACCTGCACGCAAGACAATCTCCTAAGAATGTCCAAGCTTGTCTAAAGGGTTGTTGTTGCTTGCTGCTTTGTCTCATGCCATTCCCAGACTGCCGCGAGGCCCAAGGCCAGACCTCAGGGAGTATCGGTTTGTCCCACAGAGAAGCAGAAATACATTTTTCTTTGTTTACCTTGGGAATTCTCCGGCTCGGCTTACCTCTTTCCCTTCCCTTTCTTCTTTCATGTCGGGAAAGCAATGTCTGAGAGCGATACGGCAGGAGAAAGGAGAGCAGGAAGAGGAGTGGTAGCGAATATGATGTAGTGAGAGGGTGCAAAAGTGGAAAAGAAAAAGCAGGGGGGGGGGGGGCGGAGAGGGAAGATGCGAGTAAAAGGTGACCAGAGGTGGTGGAGTGCAGTCGAGGGATGGAGAGAGAGAGAGAGAGGGCAGAATGAAGAGCGGCGAAAAGATTGAGAGGGTAGATTTTGTCTCCCCACCAGGGTGCCGTCAGGTTTATAAATAACAGTAATCAATGGCTCAGCTGGCTCTGTTCTCTGCACTAATTGCTGTAAGTGCATAAAAACCAGCACATGCAGTTTATTTTTTTCCAGGACAGCATAGTTATAGAGCTGCCACTGTCCCTTTGTCTCGCACTGTTTCACATTTGGACTTTAAATGATTAGTTGATTTTGCATGTTGCAGTAAGTGTTAGAACGCTGGTTAGAACATGGCACTGTATTTTCACATAAATGGACATATAGGGGGGCGCCCGGTAGACCTTATCTTTAGCTGTACAACTAATAAAGGCAATAAATAAATTTAAAAAACTCGACATATGGGATGATTGTGGCACCGTTTTCTGCATTCCCCTGCTCTCTTTCCCCGCATGTCCACCTCCGTCTCTCTACACTGTCATTGTCAAACGGTAGAAATAATCTTTAAAAAGTTGGCATATTTGTGTCTTTGATGGATTTCAGCTAGCAGGAGAGGCTCCCGCCGGGAGTGGCAATTGCTAAGTCCCGCCTCTCATTTGCAGACTGGCCTATCATACTGTTGCATCAGCCAACGCTGACCAGGGTCCGACAGCTCTCCGGCTCTGCTGCATTAACACACTGATCACAGCGATGCCATCAGATTTTCTCCACTTTCAGGCTGGTTTAGTGGATTTGGAGCTAATAATGGTTAAACGTTGTTTTATGTGTTTCTAAAATGTTACGTTTTTGACGTTAAACATTAGCAGAGTCTTCTATGCTACGCTAGCTACTGAAGTCATACTGAATGTAAACACATGCTGCTTTTTCTTTTCATGATTGTAACAGTGAATAAAGACCTACCCGCTTTACAGGAACAGGGTCGGTCCTCCATGTTATTGTCGTCTGTCTCGATCGCCACGCGATGTGGACGCTCACTTCTACACTTTCAGCTGGATTCAATTCAAAACACATGATGGCAAGTGTGTCTCTTGATTTGAATATGTTGGTGGATTTTTCACTGTAATTATATATCAGCAGCGTCTGTGATACACTTAGGACTCTGGACCCTTTTTTTCTCACACTGATTAAATTCTAGATGGGGCGTATGAGCGACTGTGACATTACGTTTTTATCCAACACTTTTCCCACAAACCTCCTTCCAAGTAAGCCTGGTGTGAACTCAACAGATTCAATTCATCTTCACACATACCTCCCAACAGCGTTTGGGCCAGGGACTTGTCCTATATTCCAGCTCTACTTGGCAGGTGTCCACTGTCTTTGGGCTCCAAGACTCCCAAGTCCACTGCAGCCCTGAACATTCTGCTGGATTATGGTTTTTTCAACAGCATTTAACACAGTTAAAAGTCTACATTTTGTCAGCTATTTTCAGAGATAGTTCTAGTCTTAGTCCTGAGATCAAAAGTCCATGTTAGTTGAGGTCATGTTTAGTCCCCCTAATCTTCATTTCATTTTACAAAATTTACTCAAAGAAATTCATGAACATTTTAGTGTAGCTTTAGTCGACGGAAACATGTTACATTATAATAATCCAAAGATTAGTTGATCAAAATATTAGTATTTCAGTCTAGTCAAACTTCACACTTTAGAAAACAGCTTTCAAATACAATTTCATCCAATTGGGTTCAGCCTAACAGAACTGGTGCTGAAAATTAGCCACAGCATGACATGGCATGGTTGTATGATTAGGAATGCAGCTTTGCAAAGTAGGGGGGCTCTGATCTTAATTCAAACAATACATCCACTGACATGTTCAAGGCTGAAGGGGTTATAACCAGCAACACTTCGGTTGTTCTAGTGATCCAAAAATACCACCTGAGAGCTGTACAAATCTCAACCCCTAACTTCCTCTAGCTATTAGTAGTGCAGTCAACACAATTCCAAGCTCAGTCACTGGATGTCTCTTCAGACTTTGTAGTTGACCTCTCTTCTGTCATGTATTTTAGAGTATCCATCAATTTTTTATGACACAGTTGCTCATTGTTTGTTTCAGGCAGGGGAGTTTATCCAAGCCTGAATTTATCCAGCTACCAAGTCGCCTCACAGAGTCCATGTAAACCCTGCTGTTATAACCTCTATCACCACACTAACAGTGTTGGTAGTAGGGCTGGGCTATATGGCCAAAAAGTACTTTTTTTTTGCCAAGCTTGGAGGCAATTCACAATCACAATAGATTTAGACGTGATTGACTACAGAATAATAACAAAGGACCCTGTCTTTTTAACAAGGCTGTCAGTGTCATTTACAAAATACTAAAGCAAGTACAAACACAGTTTGCAATTATGGTGTAAAAGTAAATGATCGTAAGTTGCAAATCACTGCTTGTATGTTGCAAACATACGGGAGCAATTTGGGGCTAAGTGTCTTGCCCAATGACACATCGACATGGACTAGCAGAGCAAGGGAATAAACCGCCGATCTTCTGATTGAAGGCCGACCCGCTCCAACACTGAGCCACAGTCGCCACATCAATGTGTTGGAATGTAATGTAACAGGAATGTGAACTTGCATGTATTTGATTGGCCAACGCAGCACCTATTTGAATGATGTCGCATTTTGTTGCAGCAAAATTAAGATAGGTTCAACTTTTCACCTTTTTGGCAGTGGCCAAAGCAGTGGTCTCAATGCAATGAATGAGGTTGTGTTTCTCACACAGTGGTAGCAGAGTAACTAGGGACAGTACTAATCATCCTAACAGTCGCATTAGTATGTGTCTAACACCACAGACGTCTGTGCGGACACAGTTCAAGCCTTCCTCTGAAGTAAAAGCACCTGTTTGAATTCCTCTCTGCCATTCTGTTTAGAGTGTTGGTGTTCCTCTGAGCTCAAAGACCTTCAAACAAATGAGCTCTGTGCAATGTTTTTTTGTTTGTGTGGCGATAGATTTTATTTTTTTCCAGGCTTGTGTAGGTGAGTGCTTACTTCCACAGCAGGCACCCAACAGTGCAATGGCTGCTTTTGCAACGATCTGTCCTGCTGTCACAGATCAAATCAAAAATAAAAAAAGAACTGAACCCATGGGACACGCCAGAGCCTTAGCGGGCTGAGCAACAGCTCACGTCTCCTTTGTCTTTTTTCCTCTTCTTCATTTTATTTTCCTCACAGCTCCTTCTTCTTATTGTTGTTCCTCTTTATTTCCCCATCCTCTCAACCTTTCCTAACCCTCCTCCCCTCTACTCTCTCGACCCAATTCTCTCTCCTCCCATCTCTGTTCTCTCGAAGGGGAAACGCCACGGAAACCCCAGTTTCTCTTTCAGAGCCCCTGGCAAATGTCAATCACTTTTAAAACAATGAAAGTCATCCATATATAATTGAAAAGAAATAAGCATGCTTGCTATTTAGTAGTTTTGTGCATTCTATGCCGTTTCCTCTGTAATTCTTCACGGTGTCAAATTAAGGACAGATGGAATAAAAACCGATTTTATAATGAGACAAAAAAACAGTACCCTGCCTGGATCTACATTTTGGATTACGGCCCAAATACATGGGGCACTGATGCGGCTTGGCACTTTGCTACAGCATGTCGGCAGCGGCCTTCTAACAAGTAAAAACTTCATAAAGCTGTGTAATAAACAAGCACAATCTGTTTAATAATGATTAAATAAATACCTGGCTGTACCAGCAGCAATGTGACGCAGCAGAGCAACGTCTGCATGTGTTTATACATATCTTATTAAAATAGTTTAACCTAATCAATGTTTTAAAACTATCCAGTTAATGCCGCATTCACTTGTAATCGGGCAGATGTCAACAGCAAACTGGATATCGTGGTGAAAAGTTTACAAAGAAAAGGGTAAACGACATTGCCGTCCAAAGTTAACATTTTACCTTTTTGACGTCCTTCCAGTGGTCAAATCGTCCCCTCACACCGGAGAAAATCTGCAATTTCTATTTTAGCAACATGCATTACTAGAATAATTCCATAAAATATAAGACACAAAATAATTAATTCACTATAATTTACGCCATCAACATATCGTCAAGTGTATTTCGTTTTGCCGTCCATTCCATCTGACTTTTAGTTTTTCCTGTGCCGTACCAGGTGTCTGCCTGATTCAATGTGAATGCAGCATAGTTCAATCCCTGCACAACCAGCGGTGTTATAGTTGGAAAAACTCAATACTTAACTTGTACAGTGAAGCTGGCATGCAACCACAAGCAGGTAAAAAAAATCCCTCCGCCCCACCGTATAGTACGTGCCCCGTGTATTTCAGCCGTTAGCTGGCAGATTCCCTCAGATCAACTCCAGCCTGCTGACCAAACCACAAACTGCAATGTTGGTAAGACATGATGCTTTAGATTTCCTGCGATGAGAACTCAGTCACGCGTGAGTGTTTTCAGTGCCTGTTTAACATCCCAATTGCTGTCCATCTCCAATGAGGCTTGCCAGTTTGGCTCATTCAAGGGTGTGTATCGTGTGCATGTGTACGGGTTCATGCTGGCGTAGCAATAAAATGAAGTGAAACCAACTGTGAAGAGATGACTAGGCGTGCCAGGTAAGTGTGTCAGAGTCTGTGTGTGGCTGGACAAGATGAATGTTAGCCTAATGTGCTGCTGAACAAATTGTTAATGTGTATGGCAAGTAAAACTTTCTGTTCTCATGAATAACAGACCTAAAAAGTCTGTTTTTCATGATTACAGAACACCAGTCATGCTGGTGAGGCTTGTTGAAATCGAATTGACCCTACAGTATAAACAATTTGTTGGTCTTTCCATAAATGTCAGATAGCGTCCACTGCTGTTTGTTTTGTTGTTCACTGTTTTTATGAACTCTTCATGTAGGCAGCAGTGGAGCCCAGAGATTCCAGATTTACTTATAGTTGCTTAAACACAGCATTCATCAAAGCAACCGCATTAACACTGATATCGTTACCTGGCCATGTTGATTTGAAATGATCTCAAGCAGGTTTTAGAGGGGAAATATTATGCAAAATGCAACTTTTCACAGCTTTTTTCCACATAATTGTGTAGAGACAATTTTCCTCCTGATCCATCCATCAGAAAATGTGTGTGACCACAAGCGGGTCAGATGTTATGTTGGATGACTATGGGGTTGTATACCATAGAGGTTCTGGGGTGGACCAGTGTAGAACCACCTCCAGTCGGCTGACCGTCCCCTACCATGGAGCACCAACTGAATCAACCCTTTCCTCTTTTTTTAAGTAATCCTAAATAATAAATATTGGTGAATAACAAAGCTATTTTATGTTCAGAGTGTTCAGAGCAAGATCTTTTGCATGGCCACATACTGTCAAACAGATCCAACACTGAAAGCATTCTACCACCTGTCTCTGCTCGATGACATAAACGGTTATGCATGCATTTCATGCTTACAATTGTATTAACGCTGGACCAAAAATCTATTAAGATCTTGTTTTACAAACCCAGCAAAAACAAGTTAATGGTCTCTTAACGTATCAAAGATGTGCAATTTCAAACTAGAGGCAAATTTTTATGTTGTCATCATCCATATTTCAGACAGGACACCTCATAGGTCAGTGATTCTCAAACTTCCCATTCCCCCCCTCAAGAGGAAGAAAGCTCAAAGACGACACTTCACCTCACGAGAGCCTCACTGTGAAACATCACAGCTGGATGTTTAACTCCCATCTCGCCACACAAAGTGTGGAGGACAGCCGCGCATTCAGGGGTTTTGTTTAGATTAAATTGACGACACTAACATCGGTCAAAACCTTGTTTAGTTCAGGAATCGGCAGCCTTGATGCTAGCACTTCTCACAGCGGGTGCATTGCGCAATTGGCGAGATTCTCGTGATCGGTGCCTGCAATCCCTTACTGTTACTTGCCATGGTCTGTGCACCATCCGTGCAAACACCCATTTCTGCCCAAGTTCTGTCAGGTATACAGTCAATAATCCCAAACAGGCTCATCAGCTGTCGCTCTATTTGGGACGTAAATACAAGTCATCACCCGGTGACTCTGATGGGACAAAGCAAACATAGCAAGCAGTCTATGGGGGGGGGGGCATTGGACAATTCTGTACATGACTTTGGAGGATGCCAGTAGTTGTTATGTTGTTCACTGATGCAGCTTTTGCACTGCATTATTTCTGCTGACGGTATTCACCAAGTGTAATGTAAAGAAGTGTCTTGCTGATGTGTTGGCTCTAAGTTGTTGTTGGTGAGCTTTCAGACATGCAATACACGCTGCTCGCTCCTCATCTCCCACCGCATTCACCGTGAACCCAAGATCACCATGGGCTTTGTCTAATGTTCCTCTTGACTTGTTTTTTGGTTGACTACCGTTGCCGAGCGTGGCATCTTGTTCGTCATCCGTTTTTCTTTTTGTCCCAGACAAATATTTGCCCATTCTGCAAACCGGCAGACTGTTTCATTCCTCACAACAAGATTGATTGATTCCTTTATTCCCGGTGAGAAAGCAAAAACAAAAACTTGACCTCGTTGCATTACTTCGTTTTGTCGCTGAGTTATATCCACGATCTGTGAGAAAGTACTTGTGACAAAAATAACAGTTAAATAAAAGATGTTGGTGTGCAAAACAAACCCCACAAACGCCCTCGGTGTGGGCGAATTGAATACAAGATAGAGTGATTCAAATGTTGCTGCTTTTAATGTGCTGCTGCCAATTGCCACAAATGAGTACAAGTCATCGACAGTGTGCTAATTTTTCTTTTTCCCAAAACATGTAAAAGTTGAATTATTTCTGTATCCAAGCTATTCTCCAAATAAACTCAATGTCTTTTCCATGACTTGGCAAATGAAGCAGCACCAGCATAACTGACTGGAGAAGCAAATCATTTTTCAATGGTAAGTCTAATTTTTACATGTGTGACGGCCCAGCGGGCCTCTGCCAGGACTTGTGTGTGTTGTGTCGCTGTGCTGTGTTGTCTGTCTTTCAGTGTTCCTGGTTCCTGGTGGGTTGGAGCTTGAGGCCATCAAGGGATTGGTGGCAGCTGGCCACTACTTCCAGTCTATAAGACCCGCCCCATCCTGGGGGAGTGGGGGCTTCTTTTCCCCTGGCACACCTTGTGCTATGTTGGACATTTGATTTGCTGTATACTTTATTTTAACATTACCTCAGTTGACTTGGCAGTATGTTCCCAACCAGCATCATTTAGTAAAATTCACATTTTGGTTACATTTGGAAAACGAATTTCAATCTTAGTTAAATAAAAGTCTTTATTTAGTTAATCCCTTGCATGTGCTTCCAGAATTTGCTATGTTTTCAGAGCCGGACCTTAACTCATGCATAGTAATTGCCAGTGACGATAGACAAGGAGACAAGGCAATACGAAACATTGCACTGGTCTGCCAAAAAAATAGATATGTAAATGTCTTCACAGAGCACCCTCCCGTTAGCATGGGTGGGATCCAGACATGGACAGTGGTGGTAAGAAAATATTTTTTATTTTGATGATGGCGACTGGGATGGCGTAAACATGGAAAAGTTGAAGATTGTGGCGAGTAGGAGAAATCAAATACAAAATCATCGTCAGCATATATAATTAAAAATCAACACAACAAGAACAAATAAGAAGTAACAGATTAAGTATTTAAGAAAACACCGAATGATGAGTGAGTTTTGAAAGATGATTTAAAAGAAGGCAGTGAGTTTTCTCGTCTAAGTTCCTAAACTGTTCCAGACACACCAACAGTAAATGTCACCCTTAGTCCTCAGCTTTAGGGAGTAGCTAACAGAGGACCTCAGGCTACGGGCTGTAGAAGCTCAACCAGCTAGCACTGTGCCATACCATGCAGGGCTTTACAATTCATTAAGATTTTAGGAGAATAATTTCAATAGAGACTTGCGTTGGCTTGACGCAAGTCCACCTCTGTGTTTGAGACACTCTGGCGAGGAGTGGTTAAAGACTCGGGGGGGGGGGGGGGGGGGGGGGGGGG